>NC_092111.1:43933787-44051287 GCF_045679555.1 Salvelinus alpinus | reverse complement strand
TTGATGTGTGCGTTGGGTTATTGTTTTACGATTCTGTTTTTCAACGCCAAACCCACCACTGGGTGTGCAAGGCCAAGGAACTCTGTTTCCATGTCATCTGACCATTCCCCTGGTTCTAATCCAAGTCCAATGCCAATCCAAGTCCCAATGCCATCCAAGTCCCAATGCCAATCCAAGTCCCAATGCCAATCTAAGTCCCAATGCCAATCCAAGTCCCAATGCCAATCCAAGTCCCAATGCCATCCAAGTCCCAATGCCAATCTAAGTCCCAATGCCAATCCAAGTCCAAATGCCATTCCAAGTCCCAATGCCAATCCAAGTGCAATGCCAATCCAAGTCCCAATGCCAATCCAAGTCCCAATGCCAAACCAAGTCCCAATGCCAAACCAAGTCCCAATGCCAATCCAAGTGCAATGCCAATCCAAGTCCCAATGCCAATCCAAGTCCCAATGCCAATCCAAGTCCCAATGCCAATCCAAGTGCAATGCCAATCCAAGTCCCAATGCCAATCTAAATCACAATGCCAAGCCAAGTCCCAATGCCAATCTAAGTCCCAATGCCAATCCAAGTCCCAATGCCAATCCAAGTCACAATGCCAATCCAAGTCCCAATGCCAATTCAAGTCCCAATGCCAATCCAAGTCCCAATGCCAATCCAAGTGCAATGCCAATCCAAGTCCCAATGCCAATCTAAATCCCAATGCCAATCCAAGTCCCAATGCCAATCTAAGTCCCAATGCCAATCCAAGTCCCAATGCCAATCCAAGTGCAATGCCAATCCAAGTCCCAATGCCAATCTAAATCCCAATGCCAATCCATGTCCCAATGCCAATCTAAGTCCCAATGTCAATCCAAGTCCCAATGCCAATCTAAGTCCCAATGCCAATCCAAGTCCCAATGCCAATCTAAGTCCCAATGCTAATCCAATGCCAATCCAATCTAAGTCCCAATGCCAATCTAAGTCCCAATGCCAATCCAAGTCCCAATGCCAAACCAAGTCCCAATGTCAATCCAAGTCCCAATGCCAATCCAAGTCCCAATGCCAATCCAAGTCTCAATGCCAATCCAAGTCCCAATGCCAATCCAAGTCCAATGCCAATCTAAGTCCCAAATCCATTCCAAGTGCCTGTGCCAACCCAAGTCCCAATGCCAATCCAAGTCCCAATGCCATTTATCACTCCATCCTTAGTGCCCGCTAGAAAATAATGGGTTCATGACGCCCCAGCACACACACATACCCTCACACACACACACACACACACACACACACACACACACACACACACACACACACACACACACACACACACACACACACACACACACACACACACACACACACACACACACACACACACACACACACACGCTCTTTGCCCCCCTCACTTTGAGCATGTCATCGTCCTCCAGTCTGAAGTCTCTTGCTCGGAGCTGGATGCCCTTGCCTGGCTGGGTCTGTATGGAGTAGATACACTCGTGGTGGTTCCCATAGTAACCTGGGTAGTTAGGAGACAGCAGCACTCCCTGCATGCCAGTCACTGAGGATCCACACTCAGCTAGGAGAGGGAGAGAGAGAGAGAGAGAGAGAGGAGAGAGAGAGAGAGAGAGAGAGAGAGAGAGAGAGGGGAAAGGGGGGAGAGAGAGAGAGAGAGAGAGAGAAAGAGAGGGGGAGAAAGAGAACGAGAGAGAGAGAGAGAGATAGAGAGGACATGTCACTCATCACACACCAATAGCATCTAGTATACAGTGGGGAGAACAAGTATTTGATACACTGCCGATTTTGCAGGTTTTCCTACTTACAAAGCATGTAGAGGTCTGTCATTTTTATCATAGGTACACTTCAACTGTGAGAGACGGAATCTAAAACAAAAATCCAGAAAATCACATTGTATGATTTTTAAGTAATTAATTTGCATTTTATTGCATGACATAAGTATTTGATCACCTACCAACCAGTAAGAATTCCGGCTCTCACAGACCTGTTAGTTTTTTTTTAAGAAGCCCTCCTGTTCTCCACTCATTACCTGTATTAACTGCAACTGTTTGAACTCGTTACCTGTATAAAAGACACCTGTCCACACACTCAATCAAACAGACTCCAACCTCTCCACAATGGCCAAGACCAGAGAGCTGTGTAAGGACATCAGGGATAAATTGTAGACCTGTACAAGGCTGGGATGGGCTACAGGACAATAGGCAAGCAGCTTGGTGAGAAGGCAACAACTGTTGGCACAATTATTAGAAAATGGAAGAAGTTCAAGATGACGGTCAATCACCCTCGGTCTGGGGCTCCATGCAAGATCTCACCTCGTGGGGCATCAATGATCATGAGGAATGTGAGGGATCAGCCCAGAACTACACGGCAGGACCTGGTCAATGACCTGAAGAGAGCTGGGACCACAGTCTCAAAGAAAACCATTAGTAACACACTACGCCGTCATGGATTAAAATCCTGCAGCGCACGCAAGGTCCCCCTGCTCAAGCCAGCGCATGTCCAGGCCCGTCTGAAGTTTGCCAATGACCATCTGGATGATCCAGAGGAGGAATGGGAGAAGGTCATGTGGTCTGATGAGACAAAAATAGAGCTTTTTGGTCTAAACTCCACTCGCCGTGTTTGGAGGAAGAAGAAGGATGAGTACAACCCCAAGAACACCATCCCAACCGTGAAGCATGGAGGTGGAAACATCATTCTTTGGGGATGCTTTTCTGCAAAGGGGACAGGACGACTGCACCGTATTGAGGGGAGGATGGATGGGGCCATGTATCGCGAGATCTTGACCAACAACCTCCTTTCCTCAGTAAGAGCATTGAAGATGGGTCGTGGCTGGGTCTTCCAGCATGACAACGACCCGAAACACACAGCCAGGGCAACTAAGGAGTGGCTCCGTAAGAAGCATCTCAAGGTCCTGGAGTGGCCTAGCCAGTCTCCAGACCTGAACCCAATAGAAAATCTTTGGAGGGAGCCGAAAGTCCGTATTGCCCAGCGACAGCCCCGAAACCTGAAGGATCTGGAGAAGGTCTGTATGGAGGAGTGGGCCAAAATCCCTGCTGCAGTGTGTGCAAACCTGGTCAAGAACTACAGGAAACGTATGATCTCTGTAATTGCAAACTAAGGTTTCTGTACCAAATATTAAGTTCTGCTTTTCTGATGTATCAAATACTTATGTCATGCAATAAAATGCAAATTAATTACTTAAAAATCATACAATGTGATTTTCTGGATTTTTGTTTTAGATTCCTTCTCTCAGAGTTGAAGTGTACCTATGATAAAAATTACAGACCTCTACATGCTTTGTAAGTAGGAAAACCTGCAAAATCGTCAGTGTATCAAATACTTGTTCTCCCCACTGTATGTACTTATACATGTTTCTATGGAGACATGCAGCGGGGAGGATAATGTACACATGCTTCTATGGAGACATGCAGCGGTAGGGATAATGTATACATGCTTCTATGGAGACATGCAGCGGGAGGATAATGTATACATGCTTCTATGGTGACATGCAGCGGGAGGGATAATGTATACATGCTTCTATGGAGACATGCAGCGGGAGGGATAATGTACACATGCTTCTATGGAGACATGCTGCGGGAGGGATAATGTATACATGTTTCTATGGAGACATACAGCGGGGATGATAATGTAGGAGAGATGACAACTGATCACCTCTGACTTGTTAGAATTGAGTTCAGAGTATCTGTGTCCCTTCTACACATTCATTCTATTTTTGATCCTTCAAAATTGAACATAAATACAAAGTCACTTGCAGACAGAAAACCACTCAAATCTAGTGCCATAAAAGGACAACTGAAAACCCATCCAAGTAACCGTCAAAATCTACACTTTATATTCATATAGAAATTGCCTGACCTAGCTTCTCCCCCCAAAAAAGTCTAAAGAAACATTTTTAAAAAAGCAGAAGGCCAGATATTTCTGCTCGATAGGAGAAAACACACACAACTTAATTACTTTCCTTCAACTGGAATGACAAAATTTACATTGAGACAAATTACTTTCTAAGGTTAGCCACTGCGAACCATTTCATGCTGCAACTGTGAGATATTTCTACATTTTGTTTTCACAGTTTAAGTTGTTTTCATTTTGGTATGATTCTGTTGGCTCGGCAGTGAGTTAAACATAGTTTATAAAGTTACATTCTAAGAACTAAGAGGTGCTCATTTTAATACTATATTTCCCTTCAATTCAACTCTGGACCTCAAAGCCAGTTCCAATTGTTTGTTTTCATGCCTCTCCTCTAATCAGGGACTGAGTTAGACCTGGGACACCAGGTTCTCCTCTAATCAGGAACTGATTTAGACCTGGGACACCAGGTTCCCCTCTAATCAGGGACTGATTTAGACCTGGGACACCAGGTTCCCCTCTATTCAGGGACTGATTTAGACCTGGGACAGCAGGTGGGTGGAATTATTATCAGGTAGAACAGGAAACCAGCAGTAGTCCAGACCTCGTTACGTCAGATTTGAATACCCCTGATCTATTATTTACAACAGACATTCACATGATTAAAACTTCTTGTCACTACAGGGGGTGCTGTTTCAACTTCGACATTTTGCGTCTCCAAATTAAACTGCCTCGTACTCAATTCTTGCTCGTACAATATGCATATTATTATTACTATTGGATAGAAAACAATCTTTAGTTTCTAAAACCGTTTGAATTATGTCTGTGGGTGAACCAGAACTCTTTCTACAGCGAAAATCATGACAGGACATGCGAAGGTCAGAAAAATAGTCTCTGTTCTCAGATCAGTTTAAAGCTCTGTGTGTGCCCTATGGATCGAAATGAACTGCACCCGCCTTCCCCTGGATGTCAGTAACCAATGAGAAGTGGAATGGTGTTTCTACATATTTCTCAGAGCTTATAAAAGGGCAAGGAACGAGGTGCGCTATCTTTTCGACTTCCGCCATTACGCAACGCAAGACCTAAGGATAGCATTTTGAAACGCTCAGTTATCGGCCTTAGATATGTCCGTCTGTAATTTAATTCGGTATAGGTGTTAGAAACATCATAACGAAGTTATTTGAAACCGATTTATATCAGTTTATGCGAGTATATTGCTATTTTCTGAATTTTCGTAGTATTGCGTTTGAGGATTTGGACATGTGTGTGCCACGTAGCTACTGTTAGCTGCTAGTTCCGAAGTTGAAGTGGACGTTTTACAACAAAGCAACGATTATTTTGGACAAAAGGACACCTTGCCCAAGATTCTGATGGAAGCTCGTCCAAAAGTAAGAGCTATTTATGATTTTATTCCGTATTTATGTGGAAAAATGTAAACGCATTTTTCGGCCATTATTGCGGCACTAGTCTGGCTGTAACGCACACTGTATGTCTAGTAACGTTAATTTTAAAAATCTAAATCAGCGGTTGCATTAATAACCAATGCATCTTTCATTAGCTGTCCAACCTGTATTTTTTTAGTCAATCTAATCGATAAATAATCGTAAACTTAGGTGCCCTTCCAAGATGGCCCCGGCCAGAATGCATGCCATGTTTTGACTGATTACATAGCATAACCACGATTTGTGATGCTAAATATGCACATTTTCGAACAAACTCTATATGCATTGTGTAATATGATGTTACAGGACTGTCATCTGAAGAATTCTGAGAAGGTTAGTGAAAAAATGTATATATTTTGGTGGTGATAACGTTATCGCGCTTTTTGCCTTGAATCAATGCTGGGGTGATGTTAGCTCATGTGGTATGCTAATATAACGATATATTGTGTTTTCGCTGTAAAACACTTAGAAAATCTGAAATATTGTCTGGATTCACAAGATGTTGGGCTTTCATTTGCTGTACGCTGTGTATTTTTCAGAAATGTTTTAAGATGAGTAATTAGGTAATACACGTTGCTCTCTGTAGTTATTCTAGTCGCTTTGGGTGAGTTTTGTGATAGTGGCTGCAATGGTAAACTATGATTTATACCTGAAAAATGCACATTTTTCTAGAAAAACAGATGCTATACCATAAATATGTTATCAGACTGTCATCTTATGAAGTTGTTTCTTGGTTAGTGGCTATTTATATCTTTATTTAGTCGAATTAGTGATAGCTACTGATGGAGTAAAAAACTGGTGGACTAAAAAAAGTGGTGTCTTTTGCTAACGTGGTTAGCTAATAGATTTACATATTGTGTCTTCCCTGTAAAACATAAAAAAAATCGGAAATGATGGCTGGATTCACAAGATCTGTATCTTTCATTTGGTGTCTTGGACTTGTGATTTCATGAACATTTGATTATATGATATCCCTGTGGCTTTAGGCTAGGCTATGCTAGTCAGCTTTTTTGATGGGGGGGATCCCGGATCCGGGGTTGTGACTCGTTAGAGGTTAAAACATTGAGAACCACTTGTTCATTAGACATACTGTGCATTCGGGAAAGTATTCAGACCCCTTATTAAACTTTATCTACATTGGGTTACGTTACAGCCTTATTCGAAAATGTATTACAATTTATTTTTTCCCTCATCGATCTACACACAATACCCTATAATTGTCACACGCTGATCTGTTTCACCTGTTCCTGTGATTGTATCCACCCCATCCAGGTGTTGCTTATTTTCCCCAGTGTATTTATCCCTGTGTTTCCTGTCTCTCTGTGTATTTATCCCTGTGTTTCCTGTCTCTCTGTGTATTTATCCCTGTGTTTCCTGTCTCTCTGTATCAGTTTATTTATCCCTGAGTTTCCTGTCTCTGTTCCAGTTCATCTTGTTTTCCCCAGTGTATTTATCCCTGTGTTTCCTGTCTCTCTGTACCAGTGTATTTATCCCTGTGTTTCCTGTCTCTCTGTACCAGTGTATTTATCCCTGTGTTTCCTGTCTCTCTGTACCAGTGTATTTATCCCTGTGTTTCCTGTCTCCCTGTACCAGTGTATTTACCCCTGTGTTTCCTGTCTCTCTGTCCCAGTGTATTTATCCCTGTGTTTCCTGTCTCTCTGTCCCAGTGTATTTATCCCTGTCTTTCCTGTCTCTCTGTACCAGTGTATTTATCCCTGTGTTTGCTGTCTCTCTGTCCCAGTGTATTTATCCCTGTGTTTCCTGTCTCTCTGTGCCAGTGTATTTATCCCTGTGTTTCCCGTCTCTCTGTGCCAGTGTATTTATCCCTGTGTTTCCTGTCTCCCTGTACCAGTGTATTTATCCCTGTGTTTCCTGTCTCTCTGTGCCAGTGTATTTATCCCTGTGTTTCCTGTCTCTCTGTACCAGTGTATTTATCCCTGTGTTTCCTGTCTCTCTGTTCCAGAGTATTTATCCCTGTGTTTCCTGTCTCTCTGTACCAGTGTATTTATCCCTGTGTTTCCTGTCTCTCTGTACCAGTGTATTTATCCCTGTGTTTCCTGTCTCTCTGTGCCAGTGTATTTATCCCTGTGTTTCCTGTCTCTCTGTACCAGTGTATTTACCCTGTGTTTCCTGTCTCTCTGTACCAGTGTATTTATCCCTGTGTTTCCTGTCTCTCTGTGCCAGTGTATTTATCCCTGTGTTTCCTGTCTCTCTGTACCAGTGTATTTATCCCTGCGTGTCCTGTCTCTCTGTCCCAGTGTATTTATCCCTGTGTTTCCTGTCTCTCTGGGCCAGTGTATTTATCCCTGTGTTTCCTGTCTCTCTGTACCAGTGTATTTATCCCTGTGTTTCCTGTCTCTCTGTGCCAGTGTATTTATCCCTGTGTTTCCTGTCTCTCTGTACCAGTGTATTTATCCCTGCGTTTCCTGTCTCTCTGTCCCAGTGTATTTATCCCTGTGTTTCCTGTCTCTCTGGGCCAGTGTATTTATCCCTGTGTTTCCTGTCTCTCTGTACCAGTGTATTTATCCCTGTGTTTCCTGTCTCTCTGTCCCAGTGTATTTATCCCTGTGTTTCCCGTCTCTCTGTGCCAGTGTATTTATCACTGTGTTTCCTTCCTCTCTGTACCAGTGTATTTATCCCTGTGTTTCCCGTCTCTCTGTGCCAGTGTATTTATCACTGTGTTTCCTTCCTCTCTGTACCAGTGTATTTATCCCTGTGTTTCCTGTTTCTCTGTGCCAGTGTATTTTCCCTGTGTTTCCTGTCCCTCTGTACCAGTGTATTTATCCCTGTGTTTCCTGTCTCTCTGTACCAGTGTATTTATCCCTGTGTTTCCTGTCTCTCTGTACCAGTGTATTTATCCCTGTGTTTCCTGTCTCTCTGTGCCAGTGTATTTATCCCTGTGTTTCCTGTCTCTCTGTACCAGTGTATTTATCCCTGTGTTTCCTGTCTCTCTGTACCAGTGTATTTATCCCTGTGTTTCCTGTCTCTCTGTACCAGTGTATTTATCCCTGTGTTTCCTGTCTCTCTGTGCCAGTGTATTTATCCCTGTGTTTCCTGTCTCTCTGTACCAGTGTATTTATCCCTGTGTTTCCTGTCTCTCTGTGCCAGTGTATTTATCCCTGTGTTTCCTGTCTCTCTGTACCAGTGTATTTATCCCTGCGTTTCCTGTCTCTCTGTCCCAGTGTATTTATCCCTGTGTTTCCTGTCTCTCTGGGCCAGTGTATTTATCCCTGTGTTTCCTGTCTCTCTGTACCAGTGTATTTATCCCTGTGTTTCCTGTCTCTCTGTCCCAGTGTATTTATCCCTGTGTTTCCCGTCTCTCTGTGCCAGTGTATTTATCACTGTGTTTCCTTCCTCTCTGTACCAGTGTATTTATCCCTGTGTTTCCTGTCTCTCTGTACCAGTGTATTTATCCCTGTGTTTCCTGTCTCTCTGTCCCAGTGTATTTATCCCTGTGTTTCCTGTCTCTCTGTGCCAGTGTATTTTCCCTGTGTTTCCTGTCCCTCTGTACCAGTGTATTTATCCCTGTGTTTCCTGTCTCTCTGTACAGGCAGAACAGGAACAGTATTTATCCCTGTGTTTCCTGTCTCTCTGTACCAGTGTATTTATCCCTGTGTTTCCTGTCTCTCTGTGCCAGTGTATTTATCCCTGTGTTTCCTGTCTCTCTGTACCAGTGTATTTATCCCTGTGTTTCCTGTCTCTCTGTACCAGTGTATTTATCCCTGTGTTTCCTGTCTCTCTGTACCAGTGTATTTATCCCTGTGTTTCCTGTCTCTCTGTGCTAGTGTATTTATCCCTGTGTTTCCTGTCTCTCTGTGCCAGTTCGTCATGTATTTTTAGTCAAGTCAACCAGCGTGTTTTTCCCCGTACTCCTTTTCTATTCTCTTTGAATAGTCCTCCCGGTTTTTACCACTGCCTGACTCTGGACTACTTTCCCTCCTGCCTGATCACCCTGCCTGCCCTGACCTTGATTCTGCCTGCCCTTCAGTACCTATTGGACTCTGAACTGGTTTTGACCTTTTGCCTGTCCACGGCCATTCTCTTCTCCCTTTAGGATCAATAAACATCTAAGACTCCAACCATCTGCAGCTGCGTCTCGCCTTGTGCTTTGATAATAATGACAAAGCAAAAACAGGTTTTTAGAAATGTTTGCTAATTGAATTACATTTTTTTTTTATATATATATATGTCACATTTACATAAGTTTTCAAACCCTTTACTCAGTACTTTGTTGAAGCACCTTTGGCAGCGATTACGGCCTTGAGTCTTCTTGGGTATGACTCTACAAACTTGGCACACCTGTATTTGGGGAGTTTCTCCCATTCTTCTCTGCAGATCCTCTCAAGCTCTGTCAGGTTGGATGGGGAGCGTCACTGCACAGCTATTTTCAGGTCTCTCCAGAGATGTTCGATCGGGTTCAAGTCCGGGCTCTGGCTGGGTCACTCAAATACATTCAGAGACTTGTCCCCAAGCCACTCCTTCGTTGTCTTGGCTGTGTGCTTAGGGTCGTTGTCCCGTAGGACGGTGAACCTTCACCCCCAGTCTGAGGTCCTGAGCGCTCTGGAGACTGTTTTCGTCAAGGATCTCTCTGTACATTGCTCCGTTTACGTATTTCTGTTCTGTATTGTTAATACATTTGCAAATATTTCAAAAAACCTGTTTTTGTTTTGTCATTATGGTGTATTGTGTGTAGATTGATGAGGATTAAAAATATTTAAACAAATCTGAGTATCTCCATAATCCGCTCTGTATATCTCCATAATCCACTCTGCATATCTCCATAATCCTCTCTATATATCTCCATAATCCACTCTGTATATCTCCATAATCCACTCTCTATATGTCCATAATCCTCTCTATATCTCCATAATCCACTCTCTATATCTCCATAATCCACTCCCTATATCTCCATAATCCACTCTGTATATCTCCATAATCCACTCTATATATCTCCATAATCCACTCTCTATATCTCCATAATCCACTCTCTATATCTCCATAATCCACTCTCTATATCTCCATAAACCACTCTCTATATCTCCATAATCCACTCTCTATATCTCCATAATCCACTCTATATATCTCCATAATCCACTCTCTATATCTCCATAATCCACTCTCTATATCTCCATAATCCACTCTATATATCTCCTTAATCCACTCTCTATATCTCCATAATCCACTCTCTATATATCTCCATACTCCACTCTATATTTCTCCATAATCCACTCTATATTTCTCCATAATCCACTCTCTATATCTCCATAATCCACTCTGTATATCTCCATATTCCACTCTCTATATCTCCATAATCAACTCTCTATATCTCCATAATCCACTCTATATATCTCCATAATCCACTCTGTATATCTCCATAATCCACTCTATATATCTCCATAATCCTCTCTATCTATCTCCATAACCCACTCTTTATATCTCCATAATCCACTCTGTATATCTCCATAATCCACTCTCTATATCTCCATAATCCACTCTCTATATCTCCATAATCCACTCTATATATCTCCATAATCCACTCTCTATATCTCCATAATCCACTCTCTATATCTCCATAATCCACTCTCTATATCTCCATAATCCACTCTCTATATCTCCATAATCCACTCTCTATATCTCCATAATCCACTCTCTATATCTCCATAATCCACTCTATATATCTCCATAATCCACTCTCTATATCTCCATAATCCACTCTCTATATCTCCATAATCCACTCTCTATATCTCCATAATCCACTCTCTATATCTCCATAATCCACTCTCTATATCTCCATAATCCACTCTCTATATCTCCATAATCCACTCTCTATATCTCCATAATCCACTCTCTATATCTCCATAATCCACTCTCTATATCTCCATAATCCACTCTCTATATCTCCATAATCCACTCTCTATATCTCCATAATCCACTCTATATATCTCCATAATCCACTCTCTATATCTCCATAATCCACTCTCTATATCTCCATAATCCACTCTCTATATCTCCATAATCCACTCTCTATATCTCCATAATCCACTCTCTATATCTCCATAATCCACTCTATATATCTCCATAATCCACTCTCTATATTTCCATAATCCACTCTCTATATCTCCATAATCCACTCTCTATATCTCCATAATCCACTCTATATACCTCCATAATCCACTCTCTATATCTCCATAATCCACTCTCTATATCTCCATAATCCACTCTATATATCTCCATAATCCACTCTCTATATCTCCATAATCCACTCTCTATATCTCCATAATCCACTCTATATATCTCCATAATCCACTCTCTATATCTCCATAATCCACTCTATATATCTCCATAATCCACTCTCTATATCTCCATAATCCACTCTATATATCTCCATAATCCACTCTCTATATCTCCATAATCCACTCTATATATCTCCATAATCCACTCTCTATATCTCCATAATCCACTCTCTATATCTCCATAATCCACTCTCTATATCTCCATAATCCACTCTATATATCTCCATAATCCACTCTCTATATCTCCATAATCCACTCTCTATATCTCCATAATCCACTCTATGTAGCGTATAGGGCTTTATGGCAATATATAGGGTTTTATTTAAAGTTGTGGGTTGTGTTGAAGTGTTTTACGTAAGTGCACATGAGATCGGTATGTATTCGTTTTATATACATGATTGGGCGAGGTGGTGGTTGGGGAGAGGGGGGAGGCAAAACCAAATGAAATTGCGTGGCCACCTACCAACACACCTTGGCAGAGGGGAGCTCCACACCCTCCGCCGCCCCCCCAGACACGTCACCCTCGCCGGCCCCTCCAGACGGTAACCAGGGAAACAGGAGAAGATGAGCCCATCCCCCACCCCGAACTGTAACCCCTTACGGGTACTGTAGGGAGGAACGCCCGGGTCTTCACAAGGCTCCAGGTCATACTCTGGAGGACGAGAGGAGAAAGGGAGGAATGGATAAGAGAGATAATCATTCGTAACATGACAACTCCATACCTGTTCTTGAGGAGTCCAATAATGCATTGCACTATCGTGGATTTCCTTCCAGTTGACCCATGATCATCAAAAGAGTCTATATAGCTCTGTTACTACTGGTACACCTGTTACACCTGTTACTACTGGTACACCTGTTACTACTGGTACACCTGATTCTACTGGTACACCTGTTACTACGGTTACACCTGATTCTACTGTTACACCTGATACTACTGTTACACCTGATTCTACTGTTACACCTGATTCTACTGTTACACCTGATACTACTGTTACACCTGTTACTACTGGTACACCTGTTACTACTGGTACACCTGTTAAACTTGTTACTACTGGTACACATGTTACTACTGGTACACCTGTTACACCTGTTAGACCTGTTACTACTGGTACACCTGTTACACCTGTTACTACTGTTACACCTGTTACTACTGGTACACCTGTTACTACTGGTACACCTGTTAAACTTGTTACTACTGGTACACATGTTACTACTGGTACACCTGTTACTACTGGTACACCTGTTACACCTGTTACTACTGGTACACCTGTTACACCTGTTACTACTGGTACACCTGTTACACCTGTTACTACTGGTACACCTGTTACTACTGGTACACCTGTTACTACTGGTACACCTGTTACTACTGGTACACCTGATACTACTGGTACACCTGTTACTACTGGTACACCTGTTACTACTGGTACACCTGTTACTACTGGTACACCTGTTACTACTGGTACACCTGTTACTACTGGTACACCTGTTACACCTGTTACTACTGGTACACCTGTTACACCTGTTACTACTGGTACACCTGTTACTACTGGTACACCTGTTACTACTGGTACACCTGATACTACTGGTACACCTGTTACTACTGGTACACCTGTTACTACTGGTACACCTGTTACTACTGGTACACCTGTTACTACTGGTACACCTGTTACACCTGTTACTACTGGTACACCTGTTACACCTGTTACTACTGGTACACCTGTTACTACTGGTACACCTGTTACTACTGGTACACCTGTTACTACTGGTACACCTGTTACTACTGGTACACCTGTTACACCTGTTACTACTGGTACACCTGTTACACCTGTTACTACTGGTACACCTGTTACACCTGTTACTACTGGTACACCTGTTACTACTGGTACACCTGTTACTACTGGTACACCTGTTACACCTGTTACTACTGGCACACCTGTTACACCTGTTACTACTGGTACACCTGTTACTACTGGTACACCTGTTACTACTGGTACGCCTGTTACTACTGGTACACCTGTTACTACTGGTACACCTGTTACACCTGTTACTACTGGTACACCTGTTACTACTGGTACACCTGTTACTACTGGTACACCTGATACTACTGGTACACCTGTTACTACTGGTACACCTGTTACTACTGGTACACCTGTTACTACTGTTACACCTGTTACTACTGGTACACCTGTTACACCTGTTACTACTGGTACACCTGTTACACCTGTTACTACTGGTACACCTGTTACTACTGGTACACCTGTTACACCTGTTACTACTGGTACACCTGTTACTACTGGTACACCTGTTACTACTGGTACACCTGTTACACCTGTTACTACTGGTACACCTGTTACACCTGTTACTACTGGTACACCTGTTACTACTGGTACACCTGTTACTACTGGTACACCTGTTACTACTGGTACACCTGTTACTACTGGTACACCTGTTACTACTGGTACACATGTTAAACTTGTTACTAATGGTACACCTGTTACTACTGGTACACCTGTTACTACTGGTACACCTGTTAAACTTGTTACTACTGGTACACATGTTACACCTGTTACACCTGATACTACTGGTACACCTGTTACTACTGGTACACCTGTTACTACTGGTACACCTGTTACTACTGGTACACCTGTTACTACTGGTACACCTGTTACTAATGGTACACATGTTACACCTGTTACTACTGGTACACCTGTTAAACTTGTTACTGCGGTTACACCTGATTCTACTGATACACATGTTACACCTGTTACTATGGTTACACCTGATACTACTGTTAAACCTGATACTACTGTTACTACGGTTACACCTGATTCTACTGATACACATGTTACACCTGTTACTATGGTTACACCTGATTCTACTGATACACCTGTTACTACTGTTACTAGGGTTACACCTGATTCTACTGTTACACCTGATTCTACTGTTACACCTGTTACTACTGTTACACCTGTTACTACTGTTACACCTGATTATACTGTTACTACGGTTACACCTGATTCTACTGTTACACCTGATTCTACTGTTACACCTGATACTACTGTTACTACGGTTACACCTGATTCTACTGTTACCCCTGTTACTACTGTTACACCTGTTACTACTGTTACTACGGTTACACCTGATTCTACTGTTACACCTGTTATTATTGTTACACCTGTTACTACTGTTACTACGGTTACACCTGATTCTACTGTGACACCTGTTACACCTGTTACTACGGTTACACCTGATTCTACTGTTACACCTGTTATTATTGTTACACCTGTTACTACTGTTACTACGGTTACACCTGATTCTACTGTGACACCTGTTACACCTGTTACTATGGTTACACCTGATGCTACTGTTACACCTGTTTATACTGTTACTACGGTTACACCTGATACTACTGTTACACCTGATACTACTGTTACACCTGATACTACTGTTACTACGGTTACACCTGATACTACTGTTACACCTGCTGCTACTGTTACACCTGATACTACTGTTACACCTGCTGCTACTGTTACACCTGATACTACTGTTACTACGGTTACACCTGATTCTACTGTTACACCTGATTCTACTGTTACACCTGTTACTACTGTTACTACGGTTACACCTGATTCTACTGTTACACCTGATTCTACTGTTACACCTGATACTCTGTTACTACGGTTACACCTGATTATACTGTTACACCTGTTACTGCTGTTACTACGGTTACACCTGATTCTACTCCTCATGTACATAACCTGTTACCAGTTCTGATACTCCTCCTCATGTATAACATGTTATTAATTATGCTGCTGCTCCTCATGTATATAACCTGTTACCAATTCTGCTACTGTTTCTCATGTTTGCGCTGTTAGTTTCATGGTGCATCTAGCCAGAAAGGAAGGCTACCCTACACACAGAGACTCATATTTGTTTACATTGCATCACACAATAAGGTATTCTCTCAGTATTCCAAATGTCACACGATTTTATTCTGTAACGACTTATTAAAAGGCTATTCCATGGTCCTTGGAGCCGGATAAGAAGCCATGCTTAGTTAAACCTGTACCCCTACCCTAAGCCATGCTTAGTTAAACCTGTACCCCTACCCTAAGCCATGCTTAGTTAAACCTGTACCCCTACCCTAAGCCATGCTTAGTTAAACCTGTACCCCTACCCTACGCCATTCTTAGTTAAACCTACCTGAGAAGGTGATGTTGAACCCCTCGTAGGAGACAGAGAAGTCTGAGAGGAAGCGTATCTGAGCGGTGTAGTTCCCATACAGGCCTGCACTGAGGGTGGGGGGCAGTGTTGAGCCCGTTAGTCTCCACAGGGGCTCAGGGAAGCTGCCGTTCTCTGTCACCAACAGGTGGTCATGGGGAGACTCTAAGTGGAATGTATGGAAGGTGAACTGGACACCTGGTGGGGCAGGAGAGGGAGATACAAGAGTCAACTACACCTCCTGGTGGGGGAGGAGAGAGAGAGACAAGAGGCAGATACAGTCTTCCTGTTGGGGGAGGAGAGAGATTGAGAAGAGTAAACTACACTTCCTGGTAGGGGAGGAGAGAGATGGAGAAGAGTAAACTACACTTCCTGGTGGGGGAGGAGAGAGAGAGAGAGAAGTCAGATACAATCTTCCTGGTCGGGGAGGAGAGAGATAGAGAGAAGAGTCACCTACACTTCCTGGTAGGGGAGTAGAGAGAGAGACAAGAGTCAACTACACTTCCTGGTGGGGGAGGAGAGAGAGACAAGAGGCAGATACAGTCTTCCTGGTTGGGAGGAGAGAGAGAGAGAGAAGAGTCAAATACACTTCCTGGTGGGGGAGGAGAGAGAGAGACAAGAGGCAGATACAGTCTTCCTGGTCGGGGAGGAGAGAGATAGAGAGAAGAGTCAACTACACTTCCTGGTGGGGGAGGAGAGAGAGAGACAAGAGTCAACTACACTTCCTGGTGGGGGAGGAGAGAGAGAGAGAGAGACAAGAGGCAGATACAGTCTTCCTGGTGGGAGAGGAGAGATAGAGAGAAGAGTCAACTACACTTCCTGGTGGGGGAGGAGAGAGAGAGACAAGAGGCAGATACAGTCTTCCTGTTGGGGGAGGAGAGAGATTGAGAAGAGTAAACTACACTTCCTGGTAGGGGAGGAGAGAGATGGAGAAGAGTAAACTACACTTCCTGGTGGGGGAGGAGAGAGAGAGAGAGAAGTCAGATACAATCTTCCTGGTCGGGGAGGAGAGAGATAGAGAGAAGAGTCACCTACACTTCCTGGTAGGGGAGTAGAGAGAGAGACAAGAGTCAACTACACTTCCTGGTGGGGGAGGAGAGAGAGACAAGAGGCAGATACAGTCTTCCTGGTTGGGAGGAGAGAGAGAGAGAGAAGAGTCAAATACACTTCCTGGTGGGGGAGGAGAGAGAGAGACAAGAGGCAGATACAGTCTTCCTGGTCGGGGAGGAGAGAGATAGAGAGAAGAGTCAACTACACTTCCTGGTGGGGGAGGAGAGAGAGAGACAAGAGTCAACTACACTTCCTGGTGGGGGAGGAGAGAGAGAGAGAGAGACAAGAGGCAGATACAGTCTTCCTGGTGGGAGAGGAGAGATAGAGAGAAGAGTCAACTACACTTCCTGGTGGGGGAGGAGAGAGAGAGACAAGAGTCAACTACACTTCCTGGTGGGGGAGGAGAGAGAGAGAGTGAAGAGTCAACTACACTTCCTGGTGGGGGAGGAGAGAGAGAGAGAAGAGTAAACTCCACTTCCTGGTGGGGAGGAGAGAGAGACAAGAGTCAACTATACTTCCTCAAGTATACTTCCTGGTGGGGGAGGAGAGAGAGAGAGAGAAGAGTCAACTACACTTCCTGGTGGGGGAGGAGAGAGAGAGACAAGAGTCAACTATACTTCCTCAACTATACTTCCTGGTGGGGGAGGAGAGAGAGAGAGAGAGAGAAGAGTCATCTCCACTTCCTGGTGGGGGAGGAGAGAGAGAGAGAGAAGAGTCAACTCCACTTCCTGGTGGGGGAGGAGAGAGAAAATGGTCAACTACACTTCCTGGTGGGGGAGGAGAGAGAGCTGGAAGAGTCAACTACACTTCCTGGTGGGGGAGGAGAGAGAGCTGGAAGAGTCAACTCCACTTCCTGGTGGGTAACTACAGGAGAGAGAGCTGGAAGAGTCAACTCCACTTCCTGGTGGGTAACTACAGGAGAGAGCAGCAGATGGTCAGCTACTCTGGGAGGACAATAGAATATGAGATGAACATTGTTCTGTTCTAAAAGCTGATAACAGCCTTTACCTGGGGAAATAGACAAAATGTTCGTGTCCATGGATGTGTTTGGGCCTAGCAGTGGTGCAGGGATGTACAGTACCTACCATTTTCTATCGGACCAGATAAGTGAAATTACATTGTCAGTGAAATTGAATTAGACTTGAGGTGAATAGCACGCAGACAGGAGTGGTCACCTTTGCCATGGGAGGACTCTATCAGCCAGGTGCAGTTGAGGTTGTGAGGATAGAAGTCTGGAAACCCCGGAGAGAGGATGGTACCGGTGTTACCCTGAATATAGCCTCCACACAACGCTGCAGAGAGAGGGGGAGGGAGGGGGGGGGGGGAGTCAGAGTGAGAGAGTGAGAGAGCGAGAGAGAGAGAGAAAGAGAGAGAGATATAAAAACAGAGAGAGATAGAGAAACAGAGAGAGAGAGACAGAGAGAGAGAGAGAGAGAGAGATAGAGATAGAGAAACAGAGAGAGAGAGACAGAGAGAGAGACAGAAAGAGACAGAGAGAGAGAGAGAGAGATAGAGAGACAGACAGACAGAGAGACAGAGATTAATGGTGAATAAGTAGGTAGATACTAGACACATAGTGAATTATACCCAGGTTTCACCGTGCTCTACAATCCAGTTTAGCAGCCCTTCTGAAGGACATACACAGAGAAATCAATGCTGGCCTTAAAACGTGAAATAAGAAGATAAACTCTGAAGGACAACTTCAACACTTTTAACCTAGTTTTACTGTTTGATAAGGGCAAGTTCAACCTGGAGCTAAACTGGGGGTCATTTTGTGAACAGAATTCAGAATCGGGCCGTACCATCACAGCTGGGCAGGGGTCGACTCCACTGGAAGTTTGGTTCACACTCCAGGGGTTCCGGGTCACTGAGGGAGTACCCCGCGTCACAGCTGAACGTTACCAAGGCACCCACGTAGAAGTCGTTGCCGTGGCGTTGGCCGTTGACGGGGATGCCAGGGTCGACACAGTGATCTGACTGTAGCTGTAGAGCTGGGGATGAAAACACACACTGAGGTTATCACACACACACACACACACACACACACACACACACACACACACACACACACACACACACACACACACACACACACTCTCTTCCCTACTCCACAAAACACGTGTTTCAGGTGAAATAAACACCTTTACGCTTTCCTTGTGTGTTTTACACTGATGTGTTCCTGTGTGTTTTACACTGATGTGTTCCTGTGTGTTTTACCCTGATGTGTCCCTGTGTGTTTTACACTGATGTGTCCCTGTGTGTTTTACCCTGATGTGTTCCTGTGTGTTTTACCCTGATGTGTTCCTGTGTGTTTTACCCTGATGTGTTCCTGTGTGTTTTACCCTGATGTGTTCCTGTGTGTTTTACACTGATGTGTGTTTTACCCTGATGTGTTCCTGTGTGTTTTACCCTGATGTGTTCCTGTGTGTTTTACCCTGATGTGTTCCTGTGTGTTTTACCCTGATGTGTGTGTGTTTTACACTGATGTGCCCCTGTGTGTGTGACATCTTACATTATAATCAACCCTGTAATTATCAATTATTATGGATGTTGTGATTGAGATGTCTACATAGAGAAAAGGGAGTGATAATGGTTTTAATAGCACCTCATTCATAGCACCTCATTCATAGCACCTCATTCATAGCACCTCATTCATAGCACCTCATTCATAGCACCTCATTCATAGCACCTCATTCATAGCACCTCATTCATAGCACCTCATTCATAGCACCTCATGAAAATCAACGTATTAACATCACCGAAATATTTAATATTGTCACTTATAGTCCGATAAATCAGGGACCATGATTATAGCTCAGTCAGAGACCTGGCAGGATTATAGCTCAGTCAGAGACCTGGCATGATTATAGCTCAGTCAGGGACCTGGCATGATTATAGCTCAGTCAGAGACCTGGCATGATTATAGCTCAGTCAGGGACCTGGCATGATTATAGCTCAGTCAGGTATCTGGCATGATTATGGCAATTGAATAGCAAAACCAATTATTTGTAACAATGGGCTCTGTGTCAAGGCAAGGAAACTAATCTGGATTATAATATACATGTTTTGTCTTTGAGGAGAGGAAGGAAGGGATGATTTCAGAGTTCCTCTAATAGTTGCTCTGGACAATGTCTACTGGTTCTAGAAAAACACAACGTCTTACTCTCATAGTGGATGCGGAAGCCGATGTCCGAGTGGCTTTTGTCGGTGGAGAAGAGGAGGAACAGGAAGTTGGAGGTGCTGATGAGGAACTGGGGCACCTGGGTACCCTGGTAGCTACCAATTAGAGGTGAGGAGGGGAACCGCCCGTCACGCACCTCCAGGACGTCATAGTTTACCTCAGTACGAAACCTGGGGGAACAACCAATTGGTTAACAGGAATCTGGTAGAACAACCAATGTGTGAACAGCAATCGATGGGACAACTAATGGAGGAATAGCAATCTGGGGGAACAACCAACAGGTTAACAGGAATCTGGGGGAACAATCAATGGTTTAACAGGAATCTGTGGGACCATCCTCCTCAGTGAATTTCAGAAAGAAATGTAAATTGTGAAACTTTAAAAAAGAGATGGTAAATATATTCACGTCACCAAATAATTATTCAAAACACACTGTTTTGTAATGAAGGTCTACAGTAGCCTCAACAGCACTCTGTAGGGTAGTACCATGGTGTAGCTGGAGGACAGCTAGCTTCCATCCTCCTCTGGGTACATTGACTTCAATACGAAACCTAGGAGGCTTCTGGTTCTCACCCCCTTCCATGGACTTACACTGAAATTATGACAACTTCCGGAGGACATCCTCCAACCTATCAGAGCTCTTGCAGCATGAACTGACATGTTGTCCAACCAATCAAAGGATCAGAGAATGAATATAGTACTGAAAGCATCAGCTACAGCTAGCTAGCACTGCAGTGTATAAAATGTGGTGAGTAGTTGACTCAAAGAGAGAAAGACAATAGTTGAACAGTTTTGAACAAATTATATATATTTTTTTAAACTTAAAAAAGCAAGAGAAAAATAGAGCGAGAGAAAGCTAAATTTCCTAAATATTTTCACTTTCACATTCACTTACTTAGCTAGCAAGTCCAGCTAGCTAGTTTAGCCTACTCAAACACCCGTCTCAAACAGAGAGGAAAGCTATGTTAGCTAGCTGCCTATGGCTATCCAACACTGGAACTTTGTCAAGGTAAACTTTTGGTTTCTTAATTTATTACCACCGGGGCCCGCCGGTGTTACTGCTAAACTGATTGCTGACTGTACACTTTAATGCGTGATTGCAGCAGGTTAACTGACATGTTCGTTCTAGTAGCTTTCTTGACTGTAACGTTAGCTAGCTAATATGGTGACACCGATGTGTGTAGCGCTTAGCGGTTATTATATGAAGGTTTGGCTTGGAAAGGTTTCTTCGCCTGGTCACAGACAGCTGGTGTATTATGCACTGAAGTCCACAAGCGAAGGTAAAAGGTGAGAGAAGGAGAGTGTGTAGATGGGAGAAGGAATTATACAACGAGTTAAATGACCATGCTGTTTGTATGTGGCTGCTATGAAAGTGAACTGTGTTTGCGTGTGATCAGGGGTGTAGTCATTCCGCCGATTCTGTTAAAAAAGTTTTTGGGGAACAAAAGCAAACGGAACAAAACGGGGATAAACATACCTGTGAATTTGTCCGATAGAATCTCTTGTCTGCAACTGTTTGACTAACGATTACAGCCTCGATCAGCTAGATGCAGGCAAGACTTTGCATGGTGTATTGAATGTGTCACTGTCTGTCATCTCAAATTTCTCTCAACCTGTGTGCACCTACGTTGTAAACTTTCATTCATAGGCTAGGTTGTAGTAAACTCATGATGGGTATAGGGAGAATTAGAGTATCATGTAGTAGCCAAAACCTATGGATGCTACATTGAACTGAGTGAATGGAATATGAATTACAGTCATCCAATTTGCTGTAATAGAAATAAGGCCATCATAAAACAATTGTATTGTCCTCCCTTATCTTAAAAGGCACCAACCGCCACTGTATATCATTGGGAAGAACCAAGAGAGAAGAACCAATGGGTTAGCAGGAATCTGAGGGAACAACCAATGGGTTAGCAGGAATCTGAGAGAACAACCAATGGGTTAGCAGGAATCTGAGGGAACAACCAATGGGTTAGCAGGAATCTGAGGGAACAACCAATGGGTTAGCAGGAATCTGAGAGAACAACCAATGGGTTAGCAGGAATCTGAGGGAACAACCAATGGGTTAGCAGGAATCTGAGGGAACAACCAATGGGTAAGCAGGAATCTGAGAGAACAACCAATGGGTTAGCAGGAATCTGAGAGAACAACCAATGGGTTAGCAGGAATCTGAGGTAACAACCAATGGGTTAGCAGGAATCTGAGGGAACAACCAATGGGTTAGCAGGAATCTGAGGGAACAACCAATGGGTTAGCAGGAATCTGAGAGAACAACCAATGGGTTAGCAGGAATCTGAGGTAACAACCAATGGGTTAGCAGGAATCTGAGGGAACAACCAATGGGTTAGCAGGAATCTGAGAGAACAACCAATGGGTTTGCAGGAATCTGAGGGAACAACCAATGGGTTTGCAGGAATCTGAGGGAACAACCAATGGGTTTGCAGGAATCATGGAAATAGAAGGATTATTCTAATCTCATGTTTAGTGTAGTTTGGCATGACAACAGATGAAACCGCCAGATAGGTGTTACGACAGGGTACAAACCAAGTACTGGTCAGTGTTTCACAACTAATAGTAGAATAGACCAACACGTCTGGATTCATATTCAGAAGCAACGTGGAAAGCAGCATTGTTCTTGTATTGGAACAATATGTTGTACAGCATCGTGAGAGAATAAGCCTGGAGGAACGATGTGCTGCCTGCTTGAGTGACAGGGGGGTGACGCTTGGTATGTGTGGCCCGGGAAGTGGAAGCAAGCAGCAACGGGAGAGAGAGAGAGGACTCTATGGCACTCGGAGGCTACGGTAGAACGAAGCCTAATCATTAGTAACGATTATTATCTGGGTGATTATTTTTTTTACAGGCGCAGTGGTGCTCCCAAATAAAAATTCCAGGTCGCACATCAAAATATTTATGAGCAATATGGTCACACTTTAGAGCCCTGAGAGTGAGAGAAAGTGAAAAAGAGACAGAGAGAGACAGAGAGCGAGAGAGAGAGAGAGAGAGAGAGAGAGAGAGACAGAGAGAGAGAGAAACAGAGATACAGAGAGAGACAGAGAGACAGAGAGAGACAGAGTGAGAGAGAGACTGAGAGAGAGATACAGAGAGAGAGAGACAGAGAGAGAGAGAGAGAGAGACAGAGAGAGAGAGAGAGAGAGAGACAGAGTGAGAGAGAGCGACAGAGAGAGAGAGAGAGAGACAGAGTGAGAGAGAGAGACAGAGTGAGAGAGAGCGACAGAGAGAGAGAGTGACAGAGAGAGAGAGACAGTGACAGAGAGAGACAGAGAGAGACAGAGAGAGAGAGAGAGAGGCAGAGAGAGGGAGAGTAATACACAGTACGATAATGTAGGAGAAGATGGAAAAGAGAGAGAGGCAGAATGAAAGATAGTAAGGGTAGAGATAGGTAGGGAGAAAGAAGACAGTGTTGTGTCCAGACTTACTTATCAAACACGATCTTGATGGGGTATCCTGGCGGAGCCTCGATGACCCACTCACAGTTAAGAGCCTCCTTATAGAGCTCTGGCCAACCAGGGGACAGGATGATACCACTAGGGGCCTTCAGATCACCCCCACACTGAGCTGAGGAACAGGGGGAGTAGGGGGGAAAGGAGGGGAGGGGGGAGAGAGGAAGGGAGAGGAGAGGAATGGGCAGAGGGAGGGGGAGAAGAGGGGGCAGATGATGTGGGAAAAAAGGGGATGGGGAGAGGAGGGATGAGAGGTGTGAGAAGAACATAGAGCGAGGGAGAGAGAGGGAAAAAGCGACAGTCTATTATATAGTCACGGATGTGTCCAATGTGTTCACTTATCCCCATAGCTCATCTTCAAAGTCCATGTTTAACACAATACATCACCGGGACTCCGTTTCAGTCAGCCTCAGCAGGGGTCGAGGCTGTCATGGAAATAGTTGACAATTACTGGAGCTCAAGGTCAAACATCACTCCAGAGACTGACTGGGCGGTTTGGTGGAAGGGGGAGGCAAGTGTGTGTGTGTGTGTGTGTGTGTGTGTGTGTGTGTGTGTGTGTGTGTGTGTGTGTGTGTGTGTGTGTGTGTGTGTGTGTGTGTGTGTGTGTGTGTGTGTGTGTGTGTGTGTGTGTGTGTGTGTGTGTGTGTGTGTGTGTGTGTGTGTTCATGCATAAACCCTTGTGTGTATCACACTGAACAGAAAACACTTTGGTCATCACACAACAGCCTGTGATACGAGGCTAACCTGATCAACAGCCTGTGATACGAGGCTAACCTGATCAACAGCCTGTGATACGAGGCTAACCTGATCAACAGCCTGTGATACGAGGCTAACCTGATCAACAGCATGTGATACGAGGCTAATGAGGCTAACCTGATCAACAGCCTGTGATATGAGGCTAATGAGGCTAACCTGATCAACAGCCTGTGAAATGAGGCTAACCTGATCAACAGCCTGTGATATGAGGCTAACCTGATCAACAGCATGTGAAATGAGGCTGACCTGATCAACAGCCTGTGATACGAGGCTAACCTGATCAACAGCCTGTGAAATGAGGCTGACCTGATCAACAGCATGTGATACGAGGCTAATGAGGCTAACCTGATCAACAGCCTGTGAAATGAGGCTAACCTGATCAACAGCCTGTGATATGAGGCTAACCTGATCAACAGCCTGTGATACGAGGCTAACCTGATCAACAGCCTGTGATATGAGGCTAACCTGATCAACAGCCTGTGATATGAGGCTAACCTGATCAACAGCCTGTGAAATGAGGCTAACCTGATCAACAGCATGTGATATGAGGCTGACCTGATCAACAGCCTGTGATATGAGGCTAGCCTGATCAACAGCATGTGATATGAGGCTAACCTGATCAACAGCCTGTGATACGAGGCTAACCTGATCAACAGCCTGTGATATGAGGCTAATGAGGCTAACCTGATCAACAGCCTGTGAAATGAGGCTAACCTAATCAACAGCCTGTGAAATGAGGCTAACCTGATCAACAGCCTGTGAAATTAGGCTAACCTGATCAACAGCCTGTGATGTGAGGCTAACCTGATCAACAGCCTGTGATGTGAGGCTAACCTGATCAACAGCCTGTGGTATGAGGCTAACCTGATCAACAGCATGTGAAATGATGCTGACATGTCTGCTTGCTAATGTGCCCGTCGTGAATAGCTTGTCAATACTGCCTGTGGTTCATTATGCAGTGATCTGTATTGTGTTGTAAAAATGAAGAAAAAAAACAGCCAATTGTCTTCGCCGGTTCATCGATTGTCATTACAAATGTCCGACACCATGTTTTATTGGCTTTTACCAATTGATCTTCAGTACCCAGATGTAACTGATCCATTGATCTGACGCCTGTGGTTCACATGCTATGCTATCACCTAGCATACTGTTTCAAACGCTACGCTATCACCTGGCATACTTCTTCATACGCTACGCTATCACCTGGCATACTGTTTCATACGCTACACTATCACCTGGCACACTGTAATGAATCACTAGTACTAGATGGTACTATCACCTGGCATACTGTAATGAATCACTAGCACTACACGGTACTATCACCTAGCATACTGTAATGAATCACTAGCACTAGACGGTACTATCACCTAGCATACTGTAATGAATCACTAGTACTAGATGGTACTATCACCTGGCATACTGTAATGAATCACTAGTACTAGGTGGTACTATCACCTAGCATACTGTAATGAATCACTAGCACTACATGGTACTATCACCTGGCACACTGTAATGAATCACTAGTACTAGGTGGTACGATCACCTAGCATACTGTAATGAATCACTAGTACTAGGTGGTACTATCACCTAGCATACTGTAATGAATCACTAGTACTAGATGGTACTATCACCTTGCATACTGTAATGAATCACTAGTACTAGATGGTACTATCACCTTGCATACTGTAATGAATCACTAGTACTAGATGGTACTATCACCTTGCATACTGTAATGAATCACTAGTACTAGATGGTACTATCACGTGGCATACTGTAATGAATCACTAGTACTAGATGGTACTATCACGTGGCATACTGTAATGAGTCAAAATGTAGCTGACTGTGTTCTGCAGGCTGTAAAACCTTCTCCAATGTTTTTTTGAGTTGTGGTAGTTTCAGCAGGGCATACTACCCGATTTCCCCCCTGATCGATATCAGTGATTTATTGCCACTTGTCTGCATGGTATTTCATGGTACCTGCTATTGTTGCACATGTATGTGTCGATAGAACATTTTATGTTTAGGTTTTTCAATATATCACAAAGTGTTTTTGCATATTGGTTATTGATGTGGACACGTTAAACCTGTGTTGACATTGGGCCATATATCGAAATATCTTGTCAACAGGAAGCAGTGACAACCTAGTAGCCTAGTGGTTAGAGTGTTGGGCCAGTAACCAGCAGGTAGCCTAGTGGTTAGAGTGTTGGGCCGGTAGCCTAGTGGTTAGAGCGTTGGGCCAGAAACCAGCAGGTAGCCTAGTGGTTAGAGTGTTGGACTAGTAACCAGCAGGTAGTCTAGTGGTTAGAGTGTTGGGCCAGTAACCAGCAGGTAGCCTAGTGGTTAGAGCAGGTAGCCTGGTGGTTAGAGAGTTGGGCCAGTAACCAGCAGGTAGCCTAGTGGTTAGAGTGTTGGGCCGGTAGCCTAGTGGTTAGAGCGTTGGGCCAGAAACCAGCAGGTAGCCTAGTGGTTAGAGCAGGTAGCCTGGTGGTTAGAGAGTTGGGCCAGTAACCAGCAGGTAGCCTAGTGGTTAGAGTGTTGGGCCGGTAGCCTAGTGGTTAGAGCGTTGGGCCAGTAACCAGCAGGTAGCCTAGTGGTTAGAGTGTTGGACTAGTAACCAACAGGTAGCCTAGTGGTTAAAGTGTTGGGCCAGTAACCAGCAGGTAGCCTAGTGGTTAGAGCGTTGGACTAGTAACCAGCAGGTAGCCTAGTGGTTAGAGTGTTGGACTAGTAACCAACAGGTAGCCTACTGGTTAAAGTGTTGGGCCAGTAACCAGCAGGTAGCCTAGTGGTTAGAGTGTTGGACTAGTAACCAACAGGTAGCCTAGTGGTTAGAGCGTTGGACTAGTAACCGAAAGGTTGCTGGATCAAACAAGGTAAAAATCTGTCACTCTGCCTCTGAACAAGGCAGTTAACCCACTGATCCTAGACCGTCATTGTAAATAATAATTTGTTTTTAATTAACTGACTTGCCTAGTTAAAGGATAAAACAGCATCAATCAATCAATTTTATTTTATATAGCCCTTCGTACATCAGCTAATATCTCGAAGTGCTGTACAGACACCCAGCCTAAAACCCCAAACAGCTAGTAATGCAGGTGTAGAAGCATAATTTTCAACTTAAGTTTAAGGGAATAAAAAAAATTAAAAACTGTCAAACATTAATTTACAAAGTTGTACTAAAAGCGGGTAACAACGGCTGGTCAATTACAAAAACATCCCGTGATTTATTTATTTATTTTGAAAAAACACCAGAAATCTCCAAAGCGGGTTTGCTTTGCCTACCTTAGATATTAATTTAGGATAATTTAGGAAAGGAAATGGCTTTAGCACTAGCTTGCATTATCAGATATACATTCTTAGCAGCGGCTCTAGGATTTAACTAGGCAAGTCAGTAATGAGCAAATTCATGTTTTACAATGACGGCCTACTCCGGCTAAACTTTATCATAACCCAGACGACGCCGGGCCAATTGTGCGCCGCCCTATGCGACTCCCAATCACAGCCGGTTATGATACAGTCCTGGATCGAACCAGGGTCTGTAGTGAGGCCTCTAGCACTGAGATGCAGTGCCTTAGACCGCTGTGATACAGCCTGGAATCTAACCAGGGTCTGTAGTGACGCCTCTAGCACTGAGAACTAGTGCCTTAGACCGCTGTGATACAGCCTGGAATCTAACCAGGGTCTGTAGTGACTCCTCTAGCACTGAGATGCAGTGCCTTAGACCGCTGTGATACAGCCTGGAATGGAACCAGGGTCTGTAGTGACGCCTCTAACACTGAGATGTAGTGCCTTAGACCGCTGTGATACAGCCTGGAATGGAACCAGGGTCTGTAGTGACGCCTCTAGCACTGAGATGCAGTGCCTTAGACCGCTGTGATACAGCCTGGAATCTAACCAGGGTCTGTAGTGACGCCTCTAGCACTGAGATGCAGTGCCTTAGACCGCTGTGATACAGCCTGGAATCTAACCAGGGTCTGTAGTGACGCCTCTAGCACTGAGATGCAGTGCCTTAGACCGCTGTGATACAGCCTGGAATGGAACCAGGGTCTGTAGTGTCGTCTCTAGCACTGAGATGCAGTGCCTTAGACCGCTGTGATACAGCCTGGAATCTAACCAGGGTCTGTAGTGACGCCTCTAGCACTGAGATGCAGTGCCTTAGACCGCTGTGATACAGCCTGGAATCTAACCAGGGTCTGTAGTGACGCCTCTAGCACTGAGACGCAGTGCCTTAGACCGCTGTGATACAGCCTGGAATCTAACCAGGGTCTGTAGTGACGCCTCTAGCACTGAGATGCAGTGCCTTAGACCGCTGTGATACAGCCTGGAATCTAACCAGGGTCTGTAGTGACGCCTCTAGCACTGAAATGCAGTGCCTTAGACCGCTGTGATACAGCCTGGAATCTAACCAGGGTCTGTAGTGACGCCTCTGGCACTGAGACGCAGTGCCTTAGACCGCTGTGATACAGCCTGGAATGGAACCAGGGTCTGTAGTGTCGCCTCTAGCACTGAGATGCAGTGCCTTAGACCGCTGTGATACAGCCTGGAATCTAACCAGGGTCTGTAGTGACGCCTCTAGCACTGAGATGCAGTGCCTTAGACCGCTGTGATACAGCCTGGAATCTAACCAGGGTCTGTAGTGACGCCTCTAGCACTGAGACGCAGTGCCTTAGACCTCTGCACCACTTGGCAGCTACTGTATACACAGGGGACTAAAGTACTGTACCTCCCTGGGGTGGTTTATCACTCAAACAAGGTTTGCTAGGTACGGCAAATCCGGATTGGTTGTCTTGGAGGGAGGTGTCAGGCCCTGTTTAAAAGGGCAGGAACATTTGCTATAGAGACAGAGTGAAAAGCTATAGGATTGGTAACATTGTAGTGATTTTACAGTTTGAGAGAACAATCACTTTGTCAGTATTTCACCTTGGGTCGCATGGAGCATTAGACCCAGTTGATAGAATCTTAAATAGCTTTTCACGGCGCCCACAACGCCCCCGTCCTCCCCCAAAAACGAAAAAGTAATCTGTCTTTTCCCACTACACCTGTCCTTGCTGATAAAGACTTAGTAAAATGTACTTCACACGTTGTTGTCTAACCTAACTGCTGTATCTTAAGACGAATGTATGTAAGTCACTCTGGATAAGAGAGTCTGCTAAAATTACTCAAATGTCAAATGTAAAGAGAGAAAGCTGAGGAGGTGTCCTCTCCTCTCACCTTCACAGCGTGGTACAGCGTTGTCCCAGACCACGTTTCCATCCTTCAGGATACAGGAGACCGTCTGGGAGCCATGGGTCTTCACAAAGCCCTCCTCACACAGGAAGGAGATGGAGCTGCCCAGCTGAAGGTTCTCACCAAACCTCTTCCCATTCACTGGAACGCCCGGGTCTGGACACTCGTTGTGGCGGAACGCTGGGGAGAGAGAGAGAGACAGAGAGAGAGAGAGAGAGAGAGAGAGAGAGAGAGAGAGAGAGAGAGAGAGAGAGAGAGAGAGAGAGAGAGAGAGAGAGAGAGAGAGAGAGAGAGAGAGAGCGAGAGGGGTTGAGAGAGAGACAGAGAGAGACAGAGAGAGACAGAGAGAGACAGAGAGAGACAGAGAGAGACAGAGATTAATGGTGAATAAGTAGGTAGCTTGGTTTGTTTTGTTTCTCTTCCTTGTTATTTAAATTGATATACCCTTGGCTGGTAGCCTTGGAGATGAGAATTGGCCCAGGTCAACTGGGCTTCATGAACGAGCTACCTGTCAGGTTAGAGTGGAGATCCCAGCTCACCTCATATGTACACGGTGACAGACTTCCACATTGTCTCTCTTGTTGCTACTTGGCTACCTGCCAAACTTTAAAAAAATACGGGTTTTACTCTTAATAACCATTTAATCAAACTCTGTATTTAACAAGTTAACCAACGTCTTATTTTTGTCCGAACACAACTTTTTTTAAATCTACTTTTTTTTTATTCCACGGACACTTTCTCTACCGTAGATCTGCAGGACCTCCTCTAAGTAACACCTTGCCATTGCAGTCGTTGTACTCTAGTAATTGTAATTGTAATTGTCTCTAGTCCCCTACCAGTTGGGGGAGTTGTGAGCTCTACAACAGTAAGTGTCTCTAGTCCCCTACCAGTTAGGGGGAGTTGAGAGCTCTACAGCAGTAAGTGTCTCTAGTCCCCTACCAATTAGGGCGAGTTGTGAGCTCTACAGCAGTAAGTGTCTCTAGTCCCCTACCAGTTAGGGCGAGTTGTGAGCTCTACAGCAGTAAGTGTCTCTAGTCCCCTACCAGTTAGGGCGAGTTGTGAGCTCTACAGCAGTAAGTGTCTCTAGTCCCCTACCAGTTAGGGCGAGTTGTGAGCTCTACAGCAGTAAGTGTCTCTAGTCCCCTACCAGTTGGGGCGAGTTGTGAGCTCTACAGCAGTAAGTGTCTCTAGTCCCCTACCAGTTAGGGCGAGTTGTGAGCTCTACAGCAGTAAGTGTCTCTAGTCCCCTACCAGTTAGGGCGAGTTGTGAGCTCTACAGCAGTAAGTGTCTCTAGTCCCCTACCAGTTAGGGCGAGTTGTGAGCTCTACAGCAGTAAGTGTCTCTAGTCCCCTACCAGTTAGGGCGAGTTGTGAGCTCTACAGCAGTAAGTGTCTCTAGTCCCCTACCAGTTAGGGCGAGTTGTGAGCTCTACAGCAGTAAGTGTCTCTAGTCCCCTACCAGTTAGGGCGAGTTGTGAGCTCTACAGCAGTAAGTGTCTCTAGTCCCCTACCAGTTAGGGCGAGTTGTGAGCTCTACAGCAGTAAGTGTCTCTAGTCCCCTACCAGTTAGGGCGAGTTGTGAGCTCTACAGCAGTAAGTGTCTCTAGTCCCCTACCAGTTAGGGCGAGTTGTGAGCTCTACAGCAGTAAGTGTCTCTAGTCCCCTACCAGTTAGGGCGAGTTGTGAGCTCTACAGCAATAAGTGTCTCTAGTCCCCTACCAGTTAGGGCGAGTTGTGAGCTTTACAGCAGTAAGTGTCTCTAGTCCCCTACCAGTTAGGGCGAGTTGTGAGCTCTACAGCAGTAAGTGTCTCTAGTCCCCTACCAGTTAGGGGGAGTTGTGAGCTCTACAGCAGTAAGTGTCTCTAGTCCCCTACCAATTAGGGGGAGTTGAGAGCTCTACAGCAGTAAGTGTCTCTAGTCCCCTACCAGTTAGGGCGAGTTGTGAGCTCTACAGCAGTAAGTGTCTCTAGTCCCCTACCAATTAGGGGGAGTTGAGAGCTCTACAGCAGTAAGTGTCTCTAGTCCCCTACCAGTTAGGGGGAGTTGAGAGCTCTACAGCAGTAAGTGTCTCTAGTCCCCTACCAATTAGGGGGAGTTGAGAGCTCTACAGCTCTAAGTCTAAGTTTCCTGTCCTTTGTAGGGTTTTCTTTTGTTTTTCTCTTCTTGGGTACATTTACTGGGTCTCATGGTGGGTGTCTTTTAGGTCCCAGTTGTTGTTGCTAGTTAACTTTCAGTGGACACCCCCATGAGTATCTTTCAGAACCGCTCCTAGAACTCCACTTGTTTCATTTTGGTTTCTGTCAGTGACTCTTTGTCCCCCTTCTCTATGAGCGACATTGTTTTGGGAACGTAACACTCTACAGCAGAATCGCACAACTCAATCGCTGGTTGAAAACTGTCCATCCCATAATATACACTTGTAGATAACTGTAGATAACTGGCCCTCTTTCTGGGACCCACAGACAGGACCCACAAAACAGGAGCAAGCCTGGCATGCAGAGGTGTGACGGACTCCATCCTAGCTGGATGGGTGCTTTCATCTTATCTAGTAACATAGACAGGGCTCTAACTCCTCTAGCTCCACAATGAGATAGGGTGCAGGCCAGGCAGCAGGCTGTTATCCAGCAGGTGTAGTCAGGACAGTTTTCACCTTATCAATCTCACTGGAATAAAGACCTCCTCCATTCCTGTCGTGACTTGAAAGAGATTGTGATAATTCCTCACATCTCAAAATAGGTTAATACTTAATGTTAGATCTCTCACTTCCAAGGCAGTCAATTAACGAATCACTGATCGTAAGTGTGACGGGATTGGGCTGACTGAAACATGGCTCAAGCCTAATAAAGGAACTTCTTAGCGTCCCGTTAGCAGGACACCTGTCAACAACATCCGGTGAAAGTGAATATTCGTAATATTAAACATTTATGAACATACAAGTATTTTATATCGGTTAAAATCTTAAATTCTTGTTCATCTAACTGCATTGTCCAATTTAAAATAGGCTTTACAGTGAAAGCATACCATGCGATTTTTTGAGGACGGCGCCCCACAACATATTTTTCAACCAGCACAGGCTTCATAAAATCACAAATAGCATTTAAATAATCACTTACTTTTTTGAACATTTACCTCTGTTTGCAATACCAAGGGTCCCAGCTACAACATGCATGGTGGTTTTGTTAGATAAAGTCCTTCTTTCTATGCCAAAAAGTCTGTTTAGTTGGCGCCATCGATTTCAGTAATCCACTCGTTCAACATGCAGAGAAAGGAATCCAAAAAGCTACTGCTAAACTTTGTTAAAACAACTAAAACTATGTTTCTATTTAATCCTCAGATACCCTAAAATGTAAATAAACTGTAATATTTCATACGGAAAGAAGTATGTTCTATAGAAAAGTACCATTAGCAGGTGCGCGTCCTCTTCGTCGTACGCACACAGACTGATTTCCATCTCTGACTCCCTGTATCAAAACTCTAAAATTCGTCCTTGTTTTGGAAGAAACAAGCCTGAAACCTTGAAGAAAGACTGTTGACATCTAGTGGAAGGCAGAGGAATTGCAATTAGAGAGCTGGAATTGTATAGGACCCATAGCTTTCCATTGTAATAGCATGGGATCTCAAAAAAAAAATTCTGGTTGGTTTTTCTTTGGATTTTCACCTACCATATCAATTGTGTTATAGTCTCATACATTATGTTAACATTTCTACAAACTTCAAGAGGTCTGTCCTCCTGGTTACAAGTGGTCATATCCCCTGCGCATACCACAAAGGCGGAGGTGTTGCTAACATTTACGACAGCAAAAAGACAGCGTTTTCAGAGCTTCTAGTCATGAAATCTATGCAGCCAACTCAATCACTTTTTATAGCTACTGTTTACAGGCCTCCTGGGCCATATACAGCGTTCCTCACTGAGTTCCCTGAATTCCTATCGGACCTTGTAGTCATAGCAGATAATACTCTAATTTTGGTTGACTTTAATATTCAGATGGTAAAGTCCACAGACCCACTCCAAAAGGCTTTCGGAGCCATCATCGACTCAGTGGGTTTTGTCCAACATGTCTCTGGACCTACTCACTGTCACAGTCATACTCTGGACCTAGTTTTGTCCCGTGGAATAAATATTGTGGATCTTAATGTTTTTCCTCATAATCCTGGTCTATCATTTTACAATCGCAACAAATAATCTGCATAGACCCCAAGGATTATCAAAAAGCTGCGATATGAATTCTAAGATAACTCAAATATTCCTAGATGCCTTTCCAGACTCCCTCCACCAAGGACGTCGGAGAACAACAATCACCTAACTGAGGACTTTCAAATTGGAAGTCTTCCAACCAGCTTGGAAAGATGGTACCATGCAAAATCGAAGAGCCCTCACTGCTGCTCCATCAACCCTACTTTTCCAACCTGATTGAGGAGAATCCAAATTGTTTTTTTTGTTATATAATGTTGCAAAGCTACTTAAAAAGCAACGTTCCCCAAGTGAGGATGGCTTTCACTTCAGCAGTGATGAAGTCATTAACTTTGACGATTTAGAAATAATTTTATGGACTCCTCTTTGAATCTGCGTATTTCTCCAAAGCTCAGTTGTCCTGAGTCTGCACAGAACTGCCAGGACCTAAGATCAATGAAGCCACTCAAGGTTTTTAATCCTGTATCTCTCAACACTTTCACTAAAATAGTCAAGGCCTCTACACCTTCAAGCTGTATGCTGCACCCTATTCCAACTAAACTACTGAAAGAGCTGCTTCCTGTGCTTGGCCCTCCTATGTTGAACATAATAAACGGCTCTCTATCCACCGGATGTGAACCAAACTCACTAAAAGGGGCAGTATTAAAAGCCTCTATTGCAAAAGCCAAACCTTGACCTGGAAAACAAAACAAAAACTATTGGCCTATATCGAATCTCCAATTCCTAAAAAACAATAACATGTAAAAAGCTGTTGCTCGGCAACTCACTGCCTTCCTGAAGACACATAATGAAACGCTTCAGTCTTGTTTTAGACCCCATCATAGCACGAGACTGCACTTGTGAAGGTGGTAAATTACCTTTTTAACGGCGTCAGACCGAGGCTCTGCATCTGTCCTCGTGCTCCGAGACCTTAGTGCTGCTTTTGATACCATCGATCACCACATTCTTTTGGAGAGACTGGAAACCCAAAATGGTCTACACGGACAAGTTCTGGCCTGGTTTAGATCTTATCTGTCGGAAAGATATCAGTTTGTCTCTGTGGATGGTTTGTCCTCTGACAAATCAACTGTAAATGCTTTGGTGGTCCTCAAAGATCCGTTTTAGGACCATTATATGTGACCGACTACCTCGATTCAGTCTTATGTAAAAGTAATTCTGTTTTGAAAGTTAATAAACTTGTAACCCCACTTTTGAGAATGGCAACTTCAACGTTTTGCTACACCTACTGGAGAGTTTTGTTTAAACCCATTCAGCATTGTTCACACCCTCTTAACGTCTCTTGGGTAGGGGGCAGCATTCGGAATTTTGGATGAAATGCATGCCCAAATTAAATTAAACAACCAAATTAAACTGCCTGCTTCTCAGGCCCAGAAGATATGATATGCATATAACTGGTTGATTTGGATAGAAAACACTCTAAAGTTTCCAAAACCGTTAAAATAGTGTCTGTGGGTATAACATAACTGATTTGGCAGGCAAAAACCTGAGAAAAATCCATTCAGGAAGTTTTTTTCTTTTTGGTTTTGTAGTTTTCTTATCAATGCCATTACAGTATCCATTGACTTAGGACTCAAATTGCAGTTTCTATGCCTTCCACTAGATGTCAACAGTCTTCAGAAATTGTTTCAGGCTTGTATTCTGAAAGTAAGAGCAGTCTGAATGAGTGGACCCTGCCGTGTCACAGAGCTTTTTCATGCGCGAGACCGAGAGAGTGTGTTTCTTGTTTACCTTTGGATATAAATATGAACTTTACCGAACAAAACATGCATGTATTGTGTAACATGAAGTCCTATGAGTGTCATCTGATGAAGATCATCAAAGGTAAGAAATTCATTTTATCTCTATTTCTAAATTGTGTAACTGTTCTACCTGGCTGGCTACTGTTTGTAATGATTTGTCTAGTGGGCTATGTTCTCAAATAATCATAAGGTATGCTTTCGCCGTAAAGCATTTTAAAAATCTGACACCGTGGTTGGATTCACAAGAAGTTAATCTTTCAACCTATGTAAAATATGTTTTGTTTTCTGAATTTTATAATGAGTATTTCTGTATTTGAATTTGGCGCCAAGCAGTTTCACTGGCTGTTGAAGAGGTGGGATGCTACCGTCTCACGTGCCCAAGAGAGGTTAAGCCTTAGCCCCACCTATCTCATTAAGGATTCACATGTGAGGCCATGTGCTAAACAGAGTGAGTACGGTAGTGTAGTAAACAACCAAATATTTAAATACTAAAAGTGATGAAAGTAGTAGCCTACAATAAATAAAAACTCCAGGTTAAAATACACTTTATCTAGTCTTTGGCCTTTTTCATAATCTGACTTTGGTACAGGTCGTGTTGTTCTTCACATGACTGCCTGGTAAAACAGACATTATATCAAATATATATCTTTTTTATTTGTCACAGGATACAGAAGGTGTAGACTATACAGTGAAACAGTTACTTGCATATTTGCATAGTAGCAATATCAATAGCAATATCAAAAATAGAACGTGTCCAGCTAAATACTATACAAATATTATTAAGTATTAATCAAATTTCAATCAAATGTATTTATAAAGCCCTTCTTACATCAGCTGATGTGTCAAAGTGCTGTACAGAAACCCAGCCTAAAACCCCAAACAGCAAGCAATGCAGGTGTAGAAGCACGGTGGCTAGGAAAAACTCCCTAGAAAGGTCAAAACCTAGGAAGAAACCTAGAGAGGAACCAGGCTATGAGGGGTGGCCAGTCCTCTTCTGGCTGTGCTGGGTTGAGATTATAACAGAACATGGCCAAGATGTTCAAATGTTAATATTAGATGATGCTTACCAAATGATGGGTCATGTGTGAAAGAAATGATATAACCAGCCTCCCAGACACATCTAGCTAAGTGGATGGGTCACTATTGTCTAGACATGTACACATGTTCATGAAATACAATAGATGGCCATAACCCAGACACATCTGGCTAACTTGATGGGTCATGGAATCATCTGGCGATGTGGAGTCCTGTGCTCTCTGTGATCCCTAGGAACATCCATCAGGACCACCTGGTCTGATGACTCCTGCCTGTCCCCAGTCTACCTGGTCTGATGACTCCTGCCTGTCCCCAGTCTACCTGGTGTGATGACTCCTGCCTGTCCCCAGTCTACCTGGTGTGATGACTCCTGCCTGTCCCCAGTCTACCTGGTGTGATGACTCCTGCCTGTCCCCAGTCTACCTGGTCTGATGACTCCTGCCTGTCCCCAGTCTACCTGGTCTGATGACTCCTGCCTGTCCCCAGTCTACCTGGTAGGACGACTCCTGCCTGTCCCCAGTCTACCTGGTCTGATGAATCCTGCCTGTCCCTAGTCTACCTGGTCTGATGACTCCTGCCTGTCCCCAGTCTACCTGGTCTGATGACTCCTGCCTGTCCACATTCTACCTGGTCTGACGACTCCTGCATGTCCCAAGTCTACCTGGTCTGACTCCTGCCTGTCCCCAGTCTACCTGGTCTGATGACTCCTGCCTGTCCCCAGTCTACCTGGTCTGACTCCTGCCTGTCCCCATTCTACCTGGTCTAACCACTCCTGCCTGTCCCCATTCTACCTGGTCTGACGACTCCTGCCTGTCCCCATTCTACCTGGTCTGACGACTCCTGCCTGTCCCCATTCTACCTGGTCTGACGACTCCTGCATGTCCCAAGTCTACCTGGTCTGACTCCTGCCTGTCCCCAGTCTACCTGGTCTGACGACTCCTGCCTGTACCCAGTCTACCTGGTCTGACTCATGCCTGTCCCCAGTCTACCTGGTCTGACGACTCCTGCCTGTACCCAGTGTACCTGGTCTGACTCATGCCTGTCCCCAGTCTACCTGGTCTGATGACTCCTTCCTGTCCCCTATCTACCTGGTCTAACCACTCCTGCCTGTCCCCAGTCTACCTGGTCGTTCTGCTGTTCTACTAAATTGCTGCTGCCACTGCCGACGCTACCAGTACCACGTAACACCCCGTCACTGATGACCTTGCAACCAGAGGGGGCAGAATCTCCCACAAAACCCGCACCCAGCCAACACATCCAGACTCCGCCTCCATCCACAGGGGTTGGTTGATGAATTCCTCCTCGGTCTCAGTCTCCACCCAGACTAGGAACCTCATTCATCACTTATCCTGATTGATTAAACTGACAATAATCACAGCCACTCACGTGCACACACACACCACCAACAGTTTGGCAGCCACTTAATTAATATGACTGATATCCCTTTAAATCCGTCCCTAAAACTGCCGAGAGAGGAGACGTGCTGCTCGGAGAGAATCATCGGCTTCAATTTACGGCTCTTGATGTTCATTCACAACATTGTTTCTTTATTTATTTAAAGTCTCTAATGAATGAATTCACATCCGTGTGTTTCCCACATTCTATGTCACGGCATCTGGGCCGTAAATTAGACGGTTCTGAATTAGATTGAGTCCAAATGGAACCCTATTCCCTATATAGTGCACAACCCCATAGGGCTCTGGTCAAAAGTAGTGCACTATGTAGGGAAAAGGGTGCCACATTTGGTCACGAAGATTTAGTATTTTACTGTCGGATAAACGATCGCTAGGAACGGAGTGCATTGTGGGTAGGATGAGGTGTGAAGCGTCTCATGATGTTTTGACAGATTGAGTTTGTTACCAATGTAACATCCCTTTACAGGGAGTGTTTTTCCTGTATTTGTTCGGTGACTTCACATAATTTCTGTTAAAAATGGACAAAGTATATTTGTACCTTCAATGAATTTACAACGCTGTAACAAGTTGCCTCCGTGAAGACCATTAATGTCATGGAATGTTGAATTGTCTACTATAAGATGCAAACATCTGTATTCCCAAATCAGCAGCCATAGTGGGTCTGTCTTGAGGGGATCAATTATTTGCAACAACAAAAAAATATATATATTCAGTATATGCAAATCATGCCTGGATTAATTTGACATTGTCTTAAAACTATACCTAAGATAAAGGTATGTTACCCTCCCCTCATCTCAATACCCGACTCTACATTTATATCAGAACAGAGTATGTCTGGGACGAGAACATTTAATGAGGATGGGAAAACGTCAGAGTTTTTTTTTTTTGAAATTGAGTCTTTGTCTAGTTTTGTATCCCAGGTCTCTGTTGAAAGAGGAGACGATGAGGAGACTGAAGGAAGGGTGCCGTTGAGGAGACGAAAGACTGTTTGTGAGACAGACAGAGGAGCAGGCATAGAGGGTGATTCATAGTGCCATCTCATTACCTAGACATGCATACACACAGAGACTGATGCACACACACACACACACACACACATACAGACTGATGCACAGTTATATGTACACACACAATAATGCGGACAGAAACAGACAAGTACTCTAAGACAAAAGTTAGACAAAAGTATTTCACTGATAGACATGGTGGTGTGTTTTAACCCCCCGCCTCGCATCCACTCACTGGTGAAGGTGATGTTGAACCCCCGGTCTGTGTAGGTGTGGTCAGTCAGGAACTCTAGGCGTGCCACGTGGGCACTGGTGGTGATGGGAGCTGGCAGCACGTCACCAGAGAACGTACCCAGGATGGGAGACTCAGCCTGTGGTGGACAGAGGTAGAAAGAGAAAGAGAGAGACAGAGAGAGAGACAGAGACAGAGAGAAACAGAGAGAGAGAGAGAGAGAGAGAGAGAGAGAGAGAGAGAGAGAGAGAGAGAGAGAGAGAGACAGAGACAGAGCCAGAGAGGGAGCCAGAGAGAGAGAGAGAGAGAGAGAGAGCGAGACAGAGAGAGAGAGAGAGAGAGAGAGACATAGAGAGGAGAGGTCACGGTCAGATGAGCTCCTGCATTTTTCAGCATTTTCTTTAAAAAAGATACATTTAGAGTTAGATAAACTTGGATTTTTTGTCAGGAACACATACAGGATGCTACCCTCTACAACATAACCCTCACTTCAAATCAAAACTCAAAACCTACAACCTTATTTTGGACGGAATTACGGAATCACCTGAAAATTTCACAAATACCAAGGATTATACAGCAAATCCTCTGGAAAACCACAGAAACCTGAAAACACCACCCAACCTGGAACTGAGTGAGTAATGTTTAGTCTGAAACTATATTCTATTTCCAAAAGCCAAGAAGAAAAATACATGACATTACTTTATAAGGACTGAATGGTAACATAATTCTGCCAAGCTTGATACAAATTCAACTAGCACTTAAGTGTCAAGTGAGAGGTGTCAAAGCCCATTAGCCCAACAATGGCAGGAGAGTCGAATAGTCTACCCCAACCAAATGGAGAGGCCTTAGAAGCTGCCTCCCGCTGTTCAGAGGTAATTAAAATACAGTACCCTGGGATTGCAAAGAATGATAAGGCAAGAACAGATCACAAAATGAAGCTCCTTATGGAAAATCAAGAGACACTTTTTGCTGACTATTACAAAAATGGGAACATCAGCAACCTTATCTTCCACACAAACCATCCAGTGGCATGGCACAGTGCTATATTAGCACACTACCCCTCTGTTAAGAGAGGGGGGATTAACGAGGGGTGGAAACTCAGGATACTTGACAACGAGGACTCTGAGTCAGCTAATATAAATCTATATAAGTCTGGAACAGTATTGGTACAGGGCAATCACAAACAGTTTCAGCTGGACTTTCATCTAATCAAAGAATTAGCCCAGCAGGAGAAGCTCTCCCTTGATAAAGATACCCCCACCCAAAGCGGGTCAGACCAGACGTCTTCATCATATAATCACACAGACGAGCAACCCTCAGCAGACAGTCTACCTCCCAGTACAGAGTACTTCTCCCTCATTGAAATGAAGGATAAATTCACCCAGCTGGAGGTAAGGCAGGTGGAGCTGGAACAGCAGGTGATCACACTCCAGTCAGCACAGACCCAGACAACAGTCCAGCACAACAACACCCCCTTAACCAGACCTGGAGAGCTGGAGGTGGAGAAAGACATATCTGCACTATGGACAGTGGTGAGACAACATCAACAGGAGAAAGAGCAGGCGCAGGAGAAGAACAGAGCACTAGAGGAGAGGATCAGACTACAGGAGGAGAGGGAGAGGGGGATGGAGGAGAGGATCAGACTGCTGGAGGAGAGGTTGAGGGGGATGGCATGTGACAGAGAACAACCCACTAGGGAGGTGGTCATCCCCACAGAGACGCCAGCAGAACAGCCCACCTCAGCACCGGACAAAAGTCTCGACACCACAGCAGAACAGTCCACACCAGACCCTGACCATAGAAACGACATCACAACAGAACAGACAAAAGAAAAACCCCAAGCCCAGCAGCTCTCACCCCCCCTGAGCACCCCCCCTGTCAGCCACCCTGATAGCCCTCCTGACAACCCCCCCAGACCCACTGAGGACAAACACAAGACACAGATTGTCCTTCTTATGGACTCAAATGGGAAATATATAGAAGAAAAAAAACTTTTTCCCAAACACAGTGTGTCTAAACTCTGGTGTCCAAACACCCAGCGCGCCCTAGACCTTCTGTCTGAGGACAAACTAGGCTCACCTAGCCACATAATAATACACACAGGCACAAACGACCTGAGAGCACAGCAGGAAAGGGTGGCCACAGCACTGAAGGGAGTGATTGAAAAAGCTTCTTCTACTTTCCCCAACGCACAAGTGGTTATCTCCACCCTGCTACCACGAAAAGACTTCCACCCTGCTACAATACAGCGGGTAAACGCAAGCATTTCCCGTGACTGTGCCTCAAAACCAAATGTTTTCCTGGCCCACCACTCCACCCTGGACTTGAACAGCCTCTATGACCAGGTCCACCTCTACAAGGCAGCAGTGCCCACCTTTGCCCGGACTCTAAAGGACATCGCTCTCAAACGCAGCCCCAACACTTCACACAGGAGCAACAGATCAATAGACACCCCACCCAGACCAGCGAGACACCCTCCAAGACCTTCAGGACCCCCCCCTGGACCTCCACATAGAGGACCCACGCCAAGAGGACCTACATCCAGACCACAGCACCCCCAGACACACCCCCACCCCAACCAATCAACACCCCCCCACATCAACCATGCCCACACCCAATTTAGGCCCCCTCAGATCAGACCCATGCCACTCCTGCCCACCCCATGCACCCCACCCCCGCAAAGAGGGCATCAACATGGAAGTCACACATACGCCCAGGTAGTGAGCGGGCAAACAGGCCCAACCCCCACTCTTACACTCGCCCAAGCCAACGGCATGTACCAGATGCTCAGCAGGCTCTGCTCACACTTACTGGCCTGAGGCCAAACCACACGGCCAACAACATTGGACACTTCATGGAACAAAAAGCCTTCACTATATCATCCTGGAATATCCAAGGCCTGAGGTCATCTGCCTTTGGCCTAAAGAGCAGGAACCCGGACTTCACCAAAGAAATCGGTCATCCTGCAAGAAACCTGGTACAGAGGAGACGGACCCACTGGTTGCCCTCTAGGTTACAGAGAACTGGTAGTCCCATCCACCAAACTACCAGGTGTGAAACAGGGAAGGGACTCAGGGGGAATGCTAATTTGGTATAGAGCAGACCTAACTCACTCCATTAAATTAATCAAAACAGGAACATTTTACATTTGGCTAGAAATTCAAAAGGAAATGATCTTAACAGAGAAAAATGTCCTCCTGTGTGCTACCTATATCCCCCCACTAGAATCCCCATACTTTAATGAAGACAGCTTCTCCATCCTGAATGAGGAAATCAATCATTTCCAGGCCCAGGGACATGTATTAGTCTGTGGCGACCTAAATGCCAGAACTGGACAAGAACCTGACACCCTCAGCACACAGGGGGACAAACACCTACCTGGAGGTGACAGCATTCCCTCCCCCATATGCCCCCCTAGGCACAACTATGACAACATAACCAACAAAAACGGGTCACAACTCCTGCAGCTCTGTCGCACGCTGGGTATGTACATAGTCAATGGTAGGCTTCGAGGGGACTCCTATGGTAGGTTCACCTATAGCTCATCTCTTGGCAGTAGCACTGTAGACTACTTTATCACTGACCTCAACCCAGAGTCTCTCAGAGCGTTCACAGTCAGCCCACTGACACCCCTATCAGACCACAGCAAAATCACAGTCTACTTGAACAGAGCAATACTCAATCATGAGGCATCAAAGCCAAAGGAACTGAGTAACATTAAGAAATGCTATAGATGGAAGGAATGCAGTTTGGAAACCTACCAAAAAACAATTAGACAACAGCAAATTCAATCCCTTTTAGACAACTTCCTGGGTAAAACGTTCCACTGCAATAGTGAAGGTGTAAACTTGGCAGTAGAAAATCTTAACAGTATATTTGACCTCTCCGCTTCCCTATCAAACCTAAAAATGTCAAATAGAAAACCGAAGAAAATGAACAACAATGACAAATGGTTTGATGACGAATGCAAAAATCGAAGAAATAAATTGAGAAACCTGTCCAACCAAAAACATAGAGACCCGGAAAACCTGAGTCTACGCCTTCACTATGGTGAATCACTAAAACAATACAGAAATACACTACGGAAAAAGAAGGAACAGCACGTCAGAAATCAGCTCAATGTAATTGAACAATCCATAGACTCTAACCACTTCTGGGAAAATTGGAAAACACTAAACAAACAACAACACGAAGAACTATCTATCCAAAATGGAGATGTATGGGTAAACCACTTCTCCAATCTTTTTGGCTCTATAACAAAGAATAAAGAGCAAAAACATATACATGATCAAATACAAATCCTTGAATCAACTATTAAAGACTACCAGAACCCACTGGATTCTCCAATTACCTTGAACGAGTTACAGGACAAAATAAAAACCCTCCAACCCAAAAAGGCCTGTGGTGTTGATGGTATCCTTAATGAAATGATCAAATATACAGACAACAAATTCCAATTGGCTATACTAGAACTCTTTAACATCGTCCTTAGCTCTGGCATCTTCCCCAATATTTGGAACCAAGGACTGATCACCCCAATCCACAAAAGTGGAGACAAATTTGACCCCAATAACTACCGTGGAATATGCGTCAACAGTAACCTTGGGAAAATACTCTGCATTATCATTAACAGCAGACTCGTACATTTCCTCAATGAAAACAATGTACTGAGCAAATGTCAAATTGGCTTTTTACCAAATTACCATACAACAGACCATGTATTCACCCTACACACCCTAATTGACAACCAAACAAACCAAAACAAAGGCAAAGTCTTCTCATGCCTTGTTGATTTCAAAAAAGCCTTCGACTCAATTTGGCATGAGGGTCTGCTATACAAATTGATGGAAAGTGGTGTTGGGGGAAAAACATACGACATCATAAAATCCATGTACACAAACAACAAGTGTGCGGTTAAAATTGGCAAAAAACACACACATTTCTTCACACAGGGTCGTGGGGTGAGACAGGGATGCAGCTTAAGCCCCACCCTCTTCAACATATATATCAACGAATTGGCGAGTGCATTAGAACAGTCTGCAGCACCTGGCCTCACCCTACTAGAATCCGAAGTCAAATGTCTACTGTTTGCTGATGATCTGGTGCTTCTGTCACCAACCAAGGAGGGCCTACAGCAGCACCTAGATCTTCTGCACAGATTCTGTCAGACCTGGGCCCTGACAGTAAATCTCAGTAAGACCAAAATAATGGTGTTCCAAAAATGGTCCAGTCGCCAGGACCACAAATTCCATCTAGACACCGTTGCCCTAGAGCACACAAAAAACTATACATACCTCGGCCTAAACCTCAGCACCACAGGTAACTTCCACAAAGCTGTGAACGATCTGAGAGACAAGGCAAGAAGGGCATTCTATGCCATCAAAAGGAACATAAATTTCAACATACCAATTAGGATCTGGCTAAAAATACTTGAATCAGTCATAGAGCCCATTGCCCTTTATGGTTGTGAGGTCTGGGGTCCGCTCACCAACCAAGATTTCACAAAATGGGACAAACACCAAATTGAGACTCTGCATGCAGAATTCTGCAAAAATATCCTCCGTGTACAACGTAGAACACCAAATAATGCATGCAGAGCAGAATTAGGCCGATACCCACTAATTATCAAAATCCAGAAAAGAGCCGTTAAATTCTACAACCACCTAAAAGGAAGCGATTCCCAAACCTTCCATAACAAAGCCATCACCTACAGAGAGATGAACCTGGAGAAGAGTCCCCTAAGCAAGCTGGTCCTGAGGCTCTGTTCACAAACACAAACACACCCCACAGAGCCCCAGGACAGCAGCACAATTAGACCCAACCAAATCATGAGAAAACAAAAAGATAATTACTTGACACATTGGAAAGAATTAACAAAAAAACAGAGCAAACTAGAATGCTATTTGGCCCTAAACAGAGAGTACACAGTGGCAGAATACCTGACCACTGTGACTGACCCAAACTTAAGGAAAGCTTTGACTATGTACAGACTCAGTGAGCATAGCCTTGCTATTGAGAAAGGCCGCCGTAGGCAGACATGGCTCTCAAGAGAAGACAGGCTACGTGCACACTGCCCACAAAATGAGGTGGAAACTGAGCTGCACTTCCTAACCTCCTGCCCAATGTATGACCATATTAGAGAGACATATTTCCCTCAGATTACACAGATCCACAAAGAATTTGAAAACAAATCCAATTTTGATAAACTCCCATATCTACTGGGAGAAATTCCACAGTGTGCCATCACAGCAGCAAGATTTGTGACCTGTTGCCACAAGAAAAGGGCAACCAGTGAAGAACAAACACCATTGTAAATACAACCCATATTTATGCTTATTTATTTTAACTTGTGTGCTTTAACCATTTGTACATTGTTACAACACTGTGTATATATAATATAACATTTGTAATGTCTTTATTGTTTTGAAACTTCTGTATGTGTAATGTTTACTGTTAATTTGTATTGTTTATTTCACTTTTGTATAATATCTACCTCACTTGCTTTGGCAATGTTAACACATGTTTCCCATGCCAATAAAGCCCCTTGAATTGAATTGAATTGAATTGAGAGCGAGAGAGACAGAGACAGAGACAGAGACAGAGACAGAGACAGAGACAGAGAGAGAGAGAGAGAGAGAGAGAGAGAGAGAGAGAGAGATACAGAGAGAGAGATACAGAGAGAGAGAGAGAGAGAGAGAGAGAGAGAGAGAGAGAGAGAGAGAGAGAGAGAGATACAGAGAGAGAGAGAGAGAGAGAGAGAGAGAGAGAGAGAGAGAGAGAGAGAGACAGAGACAGAGACAGAGACAGAGACAGAGACAGAGACAGAGAGAGAGAGAGAGAGAGAGAGAGAGAGAGAGAGAGAGAGAGAGAGAGAGAGAGAGATAGAGAGAGAGAGAGAGAGAGAGAGAGAGAGAGAGAGATAGACAGAGATGGAGAAGATGGAGAAGATGGATATATAGATGAATCTCCTCCTGTTAAAGCCCATTCAGGGACTCATTCTGGAACAAGCTAAAACATAAGAGTGAAATAATGAATCAGAATAATTTCAATCAATCATTGATTAATGTATTGATTGATTGACCGAATGATTGAAACAAACATAATCATACCTTGCCACCGTCTTTGACGCTGAGGAAGTCAAACTGTTTCTCCATGCTGAGGTCATTGAAGGCCATGTTGATCCGACTCTCTGGCTTGGTGATGATGAGCCACACACAGTGCATATTGTTCCCATATTCCTGGGGGTAGTTAGGGGACAGCAGCACCCCAGACGGGGTGGTGAAGTTGAAGAAGCACGAGACTGGAGGAAGGGAGAGCGTGGATCGGGGGGGGATCGGGGGGGAGCGGAGAGGAGGGATCGGGGAGGAAGGGAGAAGGGGGATCGGGGAGGGAGCGGAGAGGGGGGATCGGGGAGGAAGGGAGAAGGGGGATCGGGGAGGGAGCGGAGAGGAGGGATCGGGGAGAGAGCGGAGAGGGGGGATCGGGGAGGGAGCGGAGAGGGGGGATCGGGGAGGGAGCGGAGAGGGGGGATCGGGGAGGGAGCGGAGAGGGGGGATCGGGGAGGGAGCGGAGAGGGGGGATCGGGGAGGGAGCGGAGAGGGGGGAGCGGAGAGGGGGGATCGGGGAGGGAGCGGAGAGGGGGGATCGAGGAGGGAGCGGAGAGGGGGGATGGGGAGGGAGCGGAGAGGGGGGAGCGGGGAGGGAGCGGAGAGGGGGATCGGGGAGGGAGCGGAGAGGGGGGATCGGGGAGGGAGCGGAGAGGGGGGATCGGGGAGGGAGCGGAGAGGGGGGATCGGGGAGGGAGCGGAGAGGGGGGAGCGGGGAGGGAGCGGAGAGGGGGGATCGGGGAGGGAGCGGAGAGGGGGGATCGGGGAGGGAGCGGAGAGGGGGGATCGGGGAGGGAGCGGAGAGGGTGGATCGGGGAGGGAGCGGAGAGGGGGGAACGGGGAGGGAGCGGAGAGGGGGGATAGAGGAGGGAGCGGAGAGGGGGGATCGGGGAGGGAGCGGAGAGGGGGGAGCGGGGAGGGAGCGGAGAGGGATAGAAAGAGAGTTAGAGGTAAGAAAGTTACATACAGTGCCTTCAGAATGTATTCACACCACTTGTTTTTTCCACATAATGAAGTGTTACAGCCTGAATTTTAAATGGATTAAATTTAGATTTTGTGTCACTGGCCAACACACAACACCTATAATATCAAAGTGTTTTATTAATATTATACAACAACAAAAACATTTATGAAAAGCTGAAATGTCTTGACTCAATAAGTACTCAACCCTTTTGTTATGGCAAACCTAACTAAGTTCAGGAGTGAAAATGTGCAAGTCACATAATAAGTTGCATTGACTCTTGTGCAATATTTGTGTTTAACATGATTCTTGACTATGTCATCTCAGTACATTTAATTATCTGTAAGGACCCTCAGTCGAGCAGTGAATTTCAAAAACAGAATAAACCACAAAGACCAGGGAGGTTTTCCAATGCCTCGGAAGGAAGTGCACCTATTGGTAGATGGGTAAAAAAAAAGCAGACATTGAATATCCCTTTGAGCTTTGGTGAAGTTATTAATTACAGTGCCTTGCAAAAGTATTCATCCCCCCTTGGCATTTTTCCTATTTTGTTGCATTACAGCCTGTAATTTAAATTGATTTTTATTTGGATTTCATGTAATGGACATTGGTGAAGTAAAATGAAAAAAATAACTTGTTAAAAAAAAGAAAAAGTATTCACCCACTTTGCTATGAATCCCCTAAATAGATCTGGTGCAACCAACTACCTTCAGAAGTCACATAATTAGTTAAATAAAGTAAACCTGTTTGCAATATAAGTGTCACATGATCTGTCACATGATCTCAGTAGATATACACCTGTTCTGAAAGACCCCAGAGTCTGCAACACCACCAAGCAAGCGGCACCATGAAGACCAAGGAGCTCTCCAAACAGGTCAGGGACAAAGTTGTGGAGAAGTACAGATCAGGGTTGAGTTATAAAAATTATCAGAAACTGTGAACATCCCACGGAGCACCAATTAAATCCATTATTAAAAACATGGAAAGAATATGGCACCACAACAAACCTGCCAAGAGAGGGCCGCCCACCAAAACTCACAGACCAGGCAAGGAGGGTATTAATCTGAGAGGCAACGAAAATACCAAAGATAACCCTGAAGGAGCTGCAAAGCTCTACAGCAGAGATTGGAATATCTGTCCATAGGACCACTTTAAGCCGTACACTCCACAGAGCTGGGATTTAAGGAAGAGTGACCAGAAAAAAAAGACTCTTCTTAACTTCTTATGGCTGGGGGGCAGTATTGAGTAGCTTGGATGAATAAGGTGCCCAGAGTAAACTGCCTGCTACTCAGGCCCAGATGCTAGGATATGCATATGAGTAGATTTGGATAGAAAACACTCTGAAGTTTCTAAAACTGTTTGAATGATGTCTGTGAGTATAACATAACCCATATGGCAGGCAAAAACCTGAGAAAAAATCCAACCAGGAGGTGGGAAATCTGAGGTTTGCAGTTTTTCAACTCTTTGCTTATCCAAGATAGTGGAAATGGGGTCATATTGCATTTCCCAAGGCTTCCACTAGATGTCAACAGTCTATAGAACCATGTTTGATGCTTCTACTGTGAAGTGGGGGCGAATGAGAGGGGAATTAGTCAGAGGTCTGCCAGAGAGCCACGAGCTGACCAGGCCCGTTCATGTGAGAGAGTTAGCTTGCGTCCCATTGCATTTCTGAAGACAAATTAATTCTCCGGTTGAAACATTGTTGAAGAGTTATGTTAAAAACATCCTAAAGATTGGTTCTATACATCGTTTGACATGTTTCTACAGACAGAAACGGAACTTTTTTACTTTTCGTCTGCACCAAGTGATCGCACGTCATGAATTTTGATTACTGGGCGCAAACAAAAAGGAGGTATTTGGACATAAATGATGGACTTCATCGAACAAAACAAACATTTATTGTGGAACTGGGATTCCTGGGAGTGCATTCTGATGAAGATCATCAAAAGTAAGTGAATATTTATAATGCTATTTCTGACCAATGTTGACGGCGCAACATGGCGGATATCTCTTTGGGTTGTGTTGGTCTCTGAGCGCTGTACTCAGATTAATGCATGGTGTGCTTTTTTTGTAAAGTTTTTTTGAAATCTGACACAGCGGTTGCATTAAGGATCTAAAATTCCCTGTATAACAGTTGTATCTTTTATCAATGTTTATTATGAGTATTTCTGTAAATTGATATGGCACTTTGCAAAATCACCGGATGTTTTGGAACTACTGAACATAACGCGCCAATGTAAACTCAGATTTTTGGAAATAAAAATGAACTTTACCGAACAAAACATACATGTATTGTGTAACATGAAGTCCTATGAGTGTCATCTGATGAAGATCATCAAAGGTTAGTGATTAATTTTATCTCTATTTCTGCTTTTTGTTACTCCTCTCTTTGGCTGGAAAAATGGCTGTTTTCCTGTGACTTGGCTCTGACCTAACATAATCGTTTGGTGTGCTTTCGTCGTAAAGCCTTTTTTAAATCGGACACTAGCTGGATTTACAACAAGTGTATCTTTAAAATACTTGTATGTTTGAGGAATATTAAATATGGGATTTCTGTTGTTTTGAATTTGGCGCCCTGCAGTTTCACTGGCTGTTGACGAGGTGAGACGCTACCGTCCCACATACCCTGGAGAGGTTAACTAACCTCCAGACGAGCTTCAATGCCATACAACTCTCCTTCCGTGGCCTCCAACTGCTCTTTAAACGCAAGTAAAACTAAATGCATGCTATTCAACCCGCACCTGCTCGCCTGTCCAGCATCACTACTCTGGACGGTTCTGACTTAGAATACGTGGAAATTACAAATACCTAGAATATGTGGACATCTATAAGTACCTAGGTCTCTGGTTAGACTGTAAACTCTCCTTCCAGACTCACATTAAACATCTCCAATCCAAAATTAAATCTAGAATTTGCTTCCTATATTGCAACAAAGCATCCTTCACTCATGCTGCCAAACATACCCTCGTAAAACTGACCATCCTACCGATCCCCGATTTCGACGATGTCATCTATAAAATAGCCTCCAACACTCTACTCAACAAACTGGATGCAGTCTATCACAGTGCCATCCATTTTGTCATCAAAGCCCCATACACTACTCACCATTTCGACCTGTACGCTCTCGTTGGTTGGCCCTCGCTTCATACTCGTCGCCAACCCCACTGGCTACAGGTCATCTACAAGTCTATGCTGGGTAAAGTCCCCCCTTATCTCAGCTCGCTGGTCACCATAGCAGCACCCACTTGTAGCACACGCTCCAGCAGGTATATCTCACTGGTCATCCCCAAAGCCAATTCCTCCTTTGGTCGTCTTTCCTTCCAGTTCTCTGCTGCCAATAACTGGAACGAACTGCAAAAATCTCTGAAGCTGGAGACTCATATCTCCCTCACTAACTTTAAGCACCAGCTGTCAGAGCAGCTCACAGATCACTGCACCTGTACATAGATGGGCTGTTTACAGATGGGCTATCTACCTACCTCATCCCCATACAGTATTTATTTATTTATCTTGCTCCTTTGTACCCCAGTATCTCTACTTGCACATTCATCTTCTGCACATCTACCGTTCCAGTGTTTAATTGCTATATTGTAATTACTTCTCCACTATGACCTATTTATTGCCTTAACTCCCTTATCTTACCTCATTTGCACTCACTGTATATAGACTTTTTTTTTCTTTTTTCTACTGTGTTATTGACTGTACGCTTGTTTATTCCATGTGTAACTCTGTGTTGTTGTATGTGTCACACTGCTTTGCTTTATCTTGGCCAGGTCGTAGAGAACTTGCTCTCAACTGGCTACCTTAAATAAAGGTGAAATAATTTATATAAAAAAAAAAAAGAGAAAGTGTTGCCCGGGCTTGTTTCACTGGAGGGTCTGTCTGTCTGTCTGTCTGTCTGTCTGTCTGTCTGTCTGTCTGTCTGTCTGTCTGTCTGTCTGTCTGTCTGTCTGTCTGTTCAATACAATAATCTCCCTCTTTCTTTTCTTTCTTCCTCCCTTCATTGAATAGGAGGCAAACTATCAATCTTTATTTTGTTGTTCCTGAACAAACCAATGAGGTTACCATACATCACATTGGTGGTGTTGTGGTTCACTTGTATGAGGATGGTAATGGTAGAGTAGGGAGGAACAAATCAAACGGACACATGCAGCTTACAGTCAGCACGTTGACTGTGCTCGTGCATGTGGGTGTGAGGCACAGCGTGGATGTGTGTGAGCGGCCACATTATCCCCCTGCTTTACTGAGCAGAGGCTGTGGATTTGGATACAATAGGAGGGCTTATTAACTAATTAAAACTAAGAAATACAAAATAGAAGGGCAGGAGAGAGAGATAAGGTTTCCATTATTGATAAGATAATGTGGAAGACAAAAACTGTGGCATCTCTAAACAGTAGCATCTCTAAACAGTAGCATCGCTAAACAGTAGCATCTCTAAACAGTAGCATCGCTAAACAGTAGCATCTCTAAACAGTAGCATCTAATCACAGGCATCACCTAACAGACAAACCACAAATAAATACTGTTAGAATTACATTTCTACAGCAGAGAGTTGTAAGGATTTGGGGATGGATACTTGATGCTAATTGCATGCCATCGCTAAGTCAACTGTGAGTTAGGTTAGCAAAGGAGACTTGTAACTCACAGACAGCTGGGCAAGCAAAGATGATGTGTTGTATAGGAGACAGACCACTACTTAAGGACACAGCTGGGCTAGCAAAGATGATGTGTTGTATAGGAGACAGACCACTACTTAAGGACACAGCTGGGCTAGCAAAGATGATGTGTTGTATAGGAGACAGACCACTACTTAAGGACACAGCTGGGCTAGCAAAGATGATGTGTTGTATAGGAGACAGACCACTACTTAAGGACACAGCTGGGCTAGCAAAGATGATGTGTTGTATAGGAGACATATCACTGCTTACAGACACAGCTGGGTTTCTTGGCTGACCACTGGTTGTTCTTCTGGCAGGTGATGTTCTTCTTCCCCACCAACTCAAAGGCAGGGAGACACTCAAAGTACAACATGTTCCCGTGGCGGAAACCTGTTCCCTCCCGCTTGCCGTAGGCCGGTATCCCTGGGTCGCCACAGCTGCCCTGGTCAATCTCTAAAGGGAAGAGACACATAGATAGACAGGTTAAATAGTTGGCTAAAATCAATGTTGGTTGTCCAGGTAAACTTTCAACATTTCAACTTTATTATCCTAGACCTAGACTGTCATCTATTTAGCAATCACACAGCACAGATTATAATATCAGATTATAATATCAAATTATCATATCAGGTTATAATAACAGATTCAAATATCAGATTATATTATCAGATTATCATATCATATTATAATATCAGATTAGCATATCAGATTATCAGATTATCATATCAGATTATAATATCAAATTATCGTATCAGATTATAATATCAGATTATAACATCAGATTATAACATCAAATTATAATATCATATTATCATATCATATTATCATATCAGATTATAATATCAAGTGTGACTGTGTGATGCAATATCATGTAATGAAACCATGTAACCCCATGATGTGTAACCTAGAGTAGAGTTAGGTTGGCTAACATGGTAGAGTATAACGAGGTTGGCTATCATGGTGGAGTAGAGTTAGGTTGGCTAACATGGTAGAGTTAGGTTGGCTAACATGGTAGAGTAGAGTTAGGTTGGCTAACATGGTAGAGTAGAGTTAGGTTGGCTATCATGGTGGAGTAGAGCTAGGTTGGCTAACATGGTGGAGTAGAGTTAGGTTGGCTAACATGGTGGAGTAGAGTTCGATTGGCTAACATGGTGGAGTAGAGTTAGGTTGGCTAACATGGTGGAGTAGAGTTCAGTTGGCTAACATGGTGGAGTAGAGTTAGGTTGGCTAACATGGTGGAGTAGAGTTAGGTTGGCTAACATGGTGGAGTAGAGTTAGGTTGGTTAACATGGTGGAGTAGAGTTCAGTTGGCTAACATGGTGGAGTTAGGTTGGCTAACATGGTGGAGTAGAGTTAGGTTGGCTAACATGGTGGAGTAGAGTTTGATTGGCTAACATGGTGGAGTAGAGTTAGGTTGGCTAACATGGTGGAGTAGAGTTCAGTTGGCTAACATGGTGGAGTTAGGTTGGCTAACATGGTGGAGTAGAGTTCAGTTGGCTAACATGGTGGAGTTAGGTTGGCTAACATGGTGGAGTAGAGTTAGGTTGGCTAACATGGTGGAGTAGAGTTAGGTTGGCTAACATGGTAGAGTAGTGTTCAGTTGGCTAACATGGTGGAGTAGAGTTAGGTTGGCTAACATGGTAGAGTAGAGTTAGGTTGGCTAACATGGTAGAGTAGAGTTAGGTTGGCTAACATGGTGGAGTAGAGTTCAGTTGGCTAACATGGTAGAGTAGAGTTAGGTTGGCTAACATGGTAGAGTAGAGTTAGGTTGGCTAACATGGTGGAGTAGAGTTCAGTTGGCTAACATGGTAGAGTATAGTTAGGTTGGCTAACATGGTAGAGTTAGGTTGGCTAACATGGTAGAGTAGAGTTAGGTTGGCTAACATGGTAGAGTTAGGTTGGCTAACATGGTAGAGTAGAGTTAAGTTGGCTAACATGGTAGAGTTAGGTTGGCTAACATGGTAGAGTAGAGTTCGGTTGGCTAACATGGTGGAGTAGAGTTCAGTTGGCTAACATGGTGGAGTATAGTTAGGTTGGCTAACATGGTAGAGTTAGGTTGGCTAACATGGTAGAGTAGAGTTAGGTTGGCTAACATAGTAGAGTAGAGTTAGGTTGGCTAACATGGTGGAGTAGAGTTAGGTTGGCTAACATGGTGGAGTAGAGTTAGGTTGGCTAACATGGTGGAGTAGAGTTAGGTTGGCTAACATGGTATATTAGAGTTCGGTTGGCTAACATGGTGGAGTATAGTTCGGTTGGCTAACATTGTAGAGTAGAGCTAGGTTGGCTAACATGGTATAGTATAGTTAGGTTGGCTAACATTGTAGAGTAGAGTTCGGTTGGCTAATATGGTGGAGTAGAGTTAGGTTGGCTAACATGGTGGAGTAGACTTAGGTTGGCTAACATGGTGGAGTAGAGTTAGGTTGGCTATCATGGTAGAGTAGAGTTAGGTTGGCTAACATGGTAGAGTAGAGTTAGGTTTGCTAACATGGTAGAGTAGAGTTAGGTTGGCTAACATGGTAGTGTAGAGTTAGGTTGGCTAACATGGTAGTGTAGAGTTAGGTTGGCTAACATGGTAGTGTAGAGTTAGGTTGGCTAACATGGTGGAGTAGAGTTAGGTTGGCAAACATGGTGGAGTAGAGTTAGGTTGGCTAACATGGTGGAGTAGAGTTCAGTTGGCTAACATGGTGGAGTAGAATTAGGTTGGCTAACATGGTAGAGTAGAGTTAGGTTGGCTAACATGGTGGAGTAGAGTTCAGTTGGCTAACATGGTGGAGTTAGGTTGGCTAACATGGTGGAGTAGAGTTAGGTTGGCTAACATGGCAGAGTAGAGTTCAGTTGGCTAACATGGTGGAGTTAGGTTGGCTAACATGGTGGAGTAGAATTAGGTTGGCTAACATGGTAGAGTAGAGCTAGGTTGGCTAACATGGTAGTTAGGTTGGCTAACATGGTAGTGTAGAGTTAGGTTGGCTAACATGGTGGAGTAGAGTTAGGTTGGCAAACATGGTGGAGTAGAGTTAGGTTGGCTAACATGGTGGAGTAGAGTTCAGTTGGCTAACATGGTGGAGTAGAATTAGGTTGGCTAACATGGTAGAGTAGAGTTAGGTTGGCTAACATGGTGGAGTAGAGTTCAGTTGGCTAACATGGTGGAGTTAGGTTGGCTAACATGGTGGAGTAGAGTTAGGTTGGCTAACATGGCAGAGTAGAGTTCAGTTGGCTAACATGGTGGAGTTAGGTTGGCTAACATGGTGGAGTAGAATTAGGTTGGCTAACATGGTAGAGTAGAGCTAGGTTGGCTAACATGGTAGAGTTAGGTTGGCTAACATGGTGGAGTAGAGTTAGGTTGGCTAACATGGTGGAGTAGAGTTAGGTTGGCTATCATGGCAGAGTAGAGCTAGGTTGGCTAACATGGTGGAGTAGAGTTAGGTTGGCTATCATGGCAGAGTAGAGCTAGGTTGGCTAACATGGTAGAGTTAGGTTGGCTAACATGGTGGAGTAGAGTTAGGTTGGCTAACATGGTAGAGTAGAGTTAGGTTGGCTAACATGGTGGAGTAGTGTTCAGTTGGCTAACATGGTAGAGTAGAGTTAGGTTGGCTAACATGGTCGAGTTAGGTTGGCTAACATGGTAGAGTAGAGTTAGGTTGGCTAACATGGCAGAGTAGAGCTAGGTTGGCTAACATGGTGGAGTAGAGTTCGATTGGCTAACATGGTAGAGTAGAGTTAGGTTGGCTAACATGGTGGAGTAGAGTTAGGTTGGCTAACATGGTGGAGTAGAGTTAGGTTGGCTAACATGGTGGAGTAGAGTTAGGTTGGCTAACATGGTGGAGTAGAGTTCAGTTGGCTAACATGGTGGAGTAGTGTTCGATTGGCTAACATGGTGGAGTAGAGTTAGGTTGGCTAACATGGTGGAGTAGAGTTAGGTTGGCTAACATGGTGGAGTAGAGTTAGGTTGGCTAACATGGTGGAGTAGAGTTAGGTTGGCTAACATGGCAGAGTAGAGTTTAGTTGGCTAACATGGTGGAGTTAGGTTGACTAACATGGTGGAGTTAGGTTGGCTAACATGGTGGAGTAGAGCTAGGTTGACTAACATGGTGGAGTTAGGTTGGCTAACATGGTAGAGTTAGGTTGGCTAACATGGTGGAGTTAGGTTGGCTAACATGGTGGAGTTAGGTTGGCTAACATGGTGGAGTTAGGTTGGCTAACATGGTGGAGTTAGGTTGACTAACATGGTGGAGTAGAGTTAGGTTGACTAACATGGTGGAGTAGAGTTAGGTTGGCTAACATGGTGGAGTAAGGTTGGCTAACATTGTGTATCTATCATCGGCCCTGTTGGGTGAGAGAATAAATAATGCCTGTGTGTAATGTTAAGTGCTGTCTCAAACTTTTAGAGTGCTCAATGCTCTATTCAAGGAACTGGATGACAGAACCCAGACAGAACCCAGTCAGAACCCAGACAGAACCCAGACAGAACCCAGACAGAACTCAGTCAGAACCAAGTCAGATTGCGACCAGAACACAGACAGAACCCAGACAGAACCCAGACAGAACCCAGTCAGAACCCAGTCAGAACCCAGACAGAACCCAGACAGAACACAGTCAGAACCAAGACAGAACCCAGACGGAACCCAGACAGATCACAGACAGAACACAGACAAAACCCAGACATAAAGCAGTCAGAACCCAGTCAGAACACAGACAGAACACAGACAGAGCCCAGACAGAAAGCAGTCAGAACCCAGACAGAAAGCAGCATTCAAAACGTACCAAAACCGCTCCAGACTTATACACGTTCACATTGTCTGACTCAAGAGTCCTCGTTGTCTAGCATCCTGAGTTTCCACCCTTCGGTAACACCCCCCCCCCCCTCATAACAGAGGGGTAGAGTGTTAATATAGCACTGCGCCAAGCCAGGGGATGGTCTGTGTGGAAGATTAAGTTGCTTACGTTCCCATTTATTAGAAGTCAACAGAAAGTGTCTCTTGACACGCTTCTTTTTGAACTCTTTCTTTGCCTTGTCATTTTTTACATCCAGGGGGTCCTGTATTTTAATGACCTCTTCACAGAGGGAGGGGGCATCAAAGGCCTCTGCATTTGGGTGGGGGGGGAGGCTATGAAACTTTCCTGCCATTTTTGGCCTCAGTGGTAATTGAAGCTGCAGCCAGATCTATTCTGTCCTATTAAGCTTGGAAGCTTATAACTTAGCATTCAGTCTCTATAAAGTAAAATATATCATTGTAATTTATTTACTTCTTGGCTTTAAAAAGTAGCTTCTGACGGAAACATTACTCACTCAGCTCCAGGTTGGATCGTGTTTTCAGGGTTCTGATGCTCTTCTGTTGCTGGTGGTGGGTTAGCCAGAGCATTTGCTGTATAGATCTTGGTAAGAATAATCTTTGGAAGTAGAAATCCTTCCAGGTAATTTTGACAAATATTAGATAGTCGGTTAGGAGTTTTGATTTGGAGTGAAGGTTATGTTGTGGAGGGTAGTATCCTGTATATTTCCTGGTGACATAGTGTTGTGGAGGGTAGCATCCTGTATATGTCCTGGTGACATAGTGTTGTGGAGGGTAGCATCCTGTATATGTCCTGGTGACATAGTGTTGTGGAGGGTAGTATCCTGTATATGTCCTGGTGACATAGTGTTGTGGAGGGTAGTATCCTGTATATGTCCTGGTGACATAGTGTTATGGAGGGTAGTATCCTGTATATGTCCTGGTGACATAGTGTTGTGGAGGGTAGTATCCTGTATATGTCCTGGTGACATAGTGTTGTGGAGGGTAGTATCCTGTATATGTCCTGGTGACATAGTGTTGTAGAGGGTAGTATCCTGTATATGTCCTGGTGACATAGTGTTGTGGAGGGTAGTATCCTGTATATGTCCTGGTGACATAGTGTTGTGGAGGGTAGTATCCTGTATATGTCCTGGTGACATAGTGTTGTGGAGGGTAGTATCCTGTATATGTCCTGGTGACATAGTGTTGTGGAGGGTAGTATCCTGTATATGTCCTGGTGACATAGTGTTGTGGATGGTAGTATCCTGTATATGTCCTGGTGACATAGGGAAGGTTATGTTGTGGAGGGTAGTATCTGGTATATGTCCTGGTGACATAGTGATGTGGAGGGTAGTATCCTGTTTATGTCCTGGTCACATAGTGAAGGTTATGTTGTGGAGGGTAGTATCCTGTATATGTCCTGGTGACATAGGGAAGGTTATGTTGTGGAGGGTAGCATCCCGTATATGTCCTGGTAGTAAAACCCAACCCAACTAAATCAATTATTTTGTTAAAACATGCTCCTTCCTTCAACCCTCTATCTCATGTAAATGTAAATGATTTGTCCACTCAGTGTATGTTTACATCTCTCTCTCTCTCTGCAGCTTCTGCCTGGGATGAGGAGCTGACGTGCACTTTCACACGCTGGCCCATATTTCTTTAGTCTTTACACACATACACCCCTCATCCCGTTTATTATCCAATTATTCATGCATCCCTCACTCTTCCCCTTCCTGGTTTTCCGGGGGGTGCTACAGATGGAATCCAGAGAACTCCCAGTGATGAATCGGTAATGGAACCTCCGAACAGGAAGAGTGCAGGACAAATAAGCCCCTCCGTCCATCCATGGAATGATGCTCGACTCTCATGACCTTTTAAAACGCACCAGGGGATCGGAGACTGAGAGATAATCCATGGGTGACTTAGGGTGTTTTCACATATGAAATTTGTTACCCTGGTTCGGGTTTCTAAATTGTTAGTGAGATTTCTACACAATACGTTTTACTTTCACGAGGTCTGAAAAATAACCGTTTCAGGGTGCGATTAGCAAGATGCACATTCCACATGACGTAAGTGAGCAAACTTGTTTACAACGGGCAAAAAAGTTCCACACGACTTGCACTGCAGCATCCCAGTACCTGGTACTCTACTCACTCTGCAGCATCCCAGTACCTGGTACTCTACTCACTCTGCAGCATCACAGTACCTGGTACTCTACTCACTCTGCAGCATCCCAGTACCTGGTACTCTACTCACTCTGCAGCATCCCAGTACCTGGTACTCTACTCACTCTGCAGCATCACAGTACCAGGTACTCTACTCACTCTGCAGCATCACAGTACCTGGTACTCTACTCACTCTGCAGCATCACAGTACCTGGTACTCTACTCACTCTGCAGCATCCCAGTACCTGGTACTCTACTCACACTGCAGCATCCCAGTACCTGGTACTCTACTCACACTGCAGCATCACAGTACCTGGTACTCTACTCACTCTGCAGCATCCCAGTACCTGGTACTCTACTCACACTGCAGCATCCCAGTACCTGGTACTCTACTCACGCCGCAGCATCACAGTACCTGGTACTCTACTCACGCCGCAGCATCACAGTACCTGGTACTCTACTCACGCCGCAGCATCACAGTACCTGGTACTCTACTCACTCTGCAGCATCCCAGTACCTGGTACTCTACTCACTCTGCAGCATCCCAGTACCTGGTACTCTACTCACTCTGCAGCATCACAGTACCTGGTACTCTACTCACTCTGCAGCATCCCAGTACCTGGTACTCTACTCACTCTGCAGCATCACAGTACCTGGTACTCTACTCACTCTGCAGCATCCCAGTACCTGGTACTCTACTCACACTGCAGCATCCCAGTACCTGGTACTCTACTCACACTGCAGCATCCCAGTACCTGGTACTCTACTCACTCTGCAGCATCCCAGTACCTGGTACTCTACTCACTCTGCAGCATCCCAGTACCTGGTACTCTACTCACTCTGCAGCATCACAGTACCTGGTACTCTACTCACTCTGCAGCATTCCAGTACCTGGTACTCTACTCACTCTGCAGCATACCAGTACCTGGTACTCTACTCACTCTGCAGCATCCCAGTACCTGGTACTCTACTCACTCTGCAGCATCACAGTACCTGGTACTCTACTCACTCTGCAGCATCCCAGTACCTGGTACTCTACTCACTCTGCAGCATCACAGTACCTGGTACTCTACTCACTCTGCAGCATTCCAGTACCTGGTACTCTACTCACTCTGCAGCATACCAGTACCTGGTACTCTACTCACTCTGCAGCATCCCAGTACCTGGTACTCTACTCACTCTGCAGCATCACAGTACCTGGTACTCTACTCACTCTGCAGCATCCCAGTACCTGGTACTCTACTCACTCTGCAGCATCCCAGTACCTGGTACTCTACTCACTATGCAGCATCACAGTACCTGGTACTCTACTCACTCTGCAGCATCCCAGTACCTGGTACTCTACTCACTCTGCAGCATCCCAGTACCTGGTACTCTACTCACTCTGCAGCATCCCAGTACCTGGTACTCTACTCACTCTGCAGCATCCCAGTACCTGGTACTCTACTCACTCTGCAGCATCCCAGTACCTGGTACTCTACTCACGCTGGTCCAGGATTATTTTAAGCCAGGGTTCATTTGCGTTTTCACACATGTTTATAGGATCAGGGTACCAAACGCTCCATGATGCAGATCAGAAAGGGAAAAACATCCTTAATGACTATCATTTTTTAAACACATATTTAGTGTCTACGATGTGGAGATTAGCATCCTAAGGGACTCATCAGGTCCATTACTTATGGATGTAACTCAGTGTTATGCTATTATGCCCACCTATGGATTTATAATGACTTATTTTATTGCTTTTTTTGTACTGCAGATTTTCTTTTAAAGTGACTTTGGGTGTCTTGGTAAAAAAATATATATATATTATTATGAATAAGGGGGAGGATTGACTTTCATTGTAAACAATTTTGTTGTTGTTGTTGTTGAATGTTTTATGTAAAGATCACCAGGCAGACGCTTAGAGAAATAAAAAAGAGATTTCCAAACCTCTCTGCAAAACAACAGTTAACCCTCACAACCACTCCCAGACAGTCCTCACAACCACTCCCTGACAGTCCTCACAACCACTCCCAGACAGTCCTCATAACCACTCACAACCACTCCCAGACAGTCCTCACAACCACTCACAACCACTCCCAGACAGTCCTCACAACCACTCCCAGACAGTCCTCACAACCACTCACAACCACTCCCAGACAGTCCTCACAACCACTCCCAGACAGTCCTCACAACCACTCCCAGACAGTCCTCACAACCACTCCCAGACAGTCCTCACAACCACTCCCACACAGTCCTCATAACCACTCCCAGACAGTCCTCATAACCACTCCCAGACAGTCCTCACAACCACTCCCAGACAGTCCTCACAACCACTCCCAGACAGTCCTCACAACCACTCCCTGACAGTCCTCACAACCACTCCCAGACAGTTCTCACAACCACTCCCTGACAGTCCTCACAACCACTCCCAGACAGTTCTCACAACCACTCCCTGACAGTCCTCACAACCACTCCCAGACAGTCCTCATAACCACTCCCAGACAGTCCTCACAACCACTCCCAGACAGTCCTCACAACCACTCCCAGAGAGTCCTCACAACCACTCCCAGAGAGTCCTCAAAACCACTCCCAGACAGTCCTCACAACCACTCCCTGACAGTCCTCATAACCACTCCCTGACAGTCCTCACAACCACTCCCAGACAGTCCTCAAAACCACTCCCAGACAGTTCTCACAACCACTCCCAGACAGTCCTCACATCCACTCCCAGACAGTCCTCACAACCACTCACAACCACTCCCAGACGGTCCTCACAACCACTCCCAGACAGTCCTCACAACCACTCCCAGACAGTCCTCACAACCACTCCCAGACAGTCCTCATAACCACTCCCAGACAGTCCTCATAACCACTCCCAGACAGTCCTCACAACCACTCCCAGACAGTCCTCACAACCACTCCCAGACAGTACTCACAACCACTCCCTGACAGTCCTCACAACCACTCCCAGACAGTTCTCACAACCACTCCCTGACAGTCCTCACAACCACTCCCAGACAGTCCTCATAACCACTCCCAGACAGTCCTCACAACCACTCCCAGAGTATCCTCAAAACCACTCCCAGAGTATCCTCAAAACCACTCCCAGACAGTCCTCACAACCACTCCCTGACAGTCCTCATAACCACTCCCTGACAGTCCTCACAACCACTCCCAGACAGTCCTCACAACCACTCCCAGACAGTTCTCACAACCACTCCCAGACAGTCCTCACATCCACTCCCAGACAGTCCTCACAACCACTCACAACCACTCCCAGACAGTCCTCACAACCACTCCCAGACAGTTCTCACAACCACTCCCAGACAGTCCTCACGACCACTCCCAGACAGTCCTCACGACCACTCCCTGACAGTCCTCATAACCACTCCCAGACAGTCCTCACAACCACTCCCTGACAGTCCTCACAACCACTCCCAGACAGTCCTCACAACCACTCCCAGACAGTCCTCACAACCACTCCCAGACAGTCCTCACAACCACTCCCTGACAGTCCTCATAACCACTCCCTGACAGTCCTCACAACCACTCCCTGACAGTCCTCACAACCACTCCCTGACAGTCCTCACAACCACTCCCAGACAGTCCTCACAACCACTCCCAGACAGTCCTCACAACCACTCCCAGACAGTCCTCACAACCACTCCCAGACAGTCCTCACAACCACTCCCTGACAGTCCTCATAACCACTCCCTGACAGTCCTCACAACCACTCCCTGACAGTCCTCACAACCACTCCCTGACAGTCCTCACAACCACTCCCAGACAGTCCTCACAACCACTCCCAGACAGTCCTCACAACCACTCCCTGACAGTCCTCACAACCACTCCCTGACAGTCCTCACAACCACTCCCTGACAGTCCTCATAACCACTCCCAGACAGTCCTCACAACCACTCCCAGACAGTCCTCATAACCACTCCCTGACAGTCCTCACAACCACTCCCAGACAGTCCTCACAACCATTCCCAGACAGTCCTCACATCATTATTGCTTTTTTGCTAAAAAGCAAAAAAAAAAAAAAATGTTTGACTATTTTTATTGGAGGAAAATAAATAAATAACAGTAAGGTACTTCATTGTTACCCAGAAATGATTTGATTCGGAAATGAAAACACTTGATAGTCTACAGTTACAACAACAGTTAAAAGATAATCCACCCCCAGAAATACAAGTCATGAAACTCCTGAAACGTATGTTCTATCAGTGGTAAAATAACTTCTGATTGGTCAGTCTGAGAAATATAACTTCTGATTGGTCAGTCTGAGAAATCAGGAAATTCTGTATGAACACGTCATAGCTACTGTACATGGTTCTGGTCACTGGAGACAGCAGATAACACACTATCACATTTCATAACTCTTTTAAAATCATTACCTGCACTTCAGATTGCCAGATGGTACGGCCATACTTGTCTAGAACACATTCATCCGTTTATATTGGCATGACAAAGTAAATGTTTCACATTAGATGTGCACAATCTAATCAGTGTACCAAATTATTCAACTCAGTTTCTCCATTTCGCAACGCGTCTTGTGTGTCAGTGGGGAACGTGGGGAAAGGGGCCTCTGTTGCCATAGCAACGTACTCTGCACTCGCTCTGGGCGGAGGAGTTCCAAGTTGAACTCGATGAGACAGACTCCTAAAATTGATAGTGCAGTTTGTTTTAGGTGGTTTTTACAGCTAGCTAGCTACTTCACATGCTAATATTGAGTTTGGTATTATTGTGTGTACAGTAGATACGTCCACGGTTAAATTTAGACAATTATTCCGAATGATTAACATAAGGGTTAAGGTTTTGGGTTAAAACCAAAAATTCTAATAACAAAACATTTGAGCTCGCAGCTTACGCCCATCTGCAATCCATGGTGGTAACAGCACTCACCGTTGCCCCCTAGTGGCCGGTTTTTAAGTCATCGCCAGATGTCCAGGGTATCAGAATGGACGTCAAATTTTGCCATGGATCTTGAGCGACCTGGCTGTTATTGAGAATCAGTACAAACTGCAGCTACATCAACCTCATTGACAATTAAGTCCCTCCAGTCGAAGTAGGCCTATTCTTACACACTACAATTAGAACACCAGGGAGAAAGTAGGGAAGAAATATGAATAAAAAAAGAGAGAGAAAAGGAAGGATATAAGTCCTTTGATGTGTCTGCATACGTGACCGACCCGCTCGATTGGGTCTCATGTACCAACATTTGAAATTGTGTTTTTTTTTTCATTGGATTAAAAGTAGAGACTCAGAGCTAGAATATCAATATATATAATATCATACACTACAGTTGAGGAATAATGTGAAAGTAATTCTGCTTTGAAAGTTTATAAACTTGTAACCCCACTTTTGAGAAAAGGGCACTTGAATCGTTTGGTACACCTACTGGAGAGTTTTGTTTAAACCTATTCGGCATTGTTCACACCCTCTTAAGCCTTAGCCCCACCCATCTCATTAAGGATTCACATGTGAGGCCATGTGCTAAACAGAGTGAGTACGGTAGTGTAGTAAACAACCAAAGATGTCAAGACTAAAGGCGGGTTTATACTAATGACTGACAGTTGTCACAGTGACATCGTGAACATTCTATTCTCGTCTGACATCAAACTAGTCGTTATAAAAAAGTATACAACTTTTTTTTTAAATGACAGGCTGCATAACATCAGCATCCTAGAGGTCCAAAAGAACACAACTGGAGTATTTTAACACCAATAAACCTGTCTGTTTAAAAAATGAATTCAGTATATGTCAATCCATCAAACTAGGCAACTAAAAGTAGTTTTCGAAACAATGTTTCGGTTTGTTTCTAGGTTGTTAGCTAGCTAACATTCAGTTTCACATTCAATTTCACCAGGCATTCCACTGATTTCACCGGGCATTCCACTGATTTCACCGGGCATTCCACTGATTTCACCGGGCATTCCACTGATTTCACCAGGCATTCCACTGATTTCACCGGGCATTCCACTGATTTCACCGGGCATTCCACTGATTTCACCAGGCATTCCACTGATTTCACCGGGCATTCCACTGATTTCACCAGGCATTCCACTGATTTCACCGGGCATTCCACTGATTTCACCGGGCATTTCAAAACTCACTCCTCCAGAAATTGAAGAGCTTTAGCAACACTTTGGCTTCATGATATCTTTCAAAACAATCTGCGTTAGAAAGGATTACCTACAGCTAATTCTATAGACAGAAGTACACTACATGGCAGACCAATCAAAACTCATCTCTCCTGGCATGTCCAGCCCATCCACTATCTCAGCCAATCATGACTAGCAGGAAGTTTCCTGTCTTTTTTCCCGTGGCTAACCTAACTAGGCTCGTAATTTAACAATTGTAATTGTATTTACAGCTGGCATAAAGTTTGTTATTAAGGCATATGAACGTTCTAGAAGGCATTTCTGCCCAAAAGCAAATAATAAAACATTTTTTTAAATGTTTACGTTCAAATGCCTCTCCTGTGAAGTAGTGACGCGCGGTACACAGCTAGCTTCAAGAAACGAGGCACATACAGTGGGGAGAACAAGTATTTGATACACTGCCGATTTTGCAGGTTTTCCTACTTACAAAGCATGTAAAGGTCTGTAACAACAATCCAGAAAATCACATTGTATGATTTTTAAGTAATTAATTTGCATTTTATTGCATGACATAAGTATTTGATACATCAGAAAAGCAGAACTTAATATTTGGTACAGAAACCTTTGTTTGCAATTACAGAGATCATACGTTTCCTGTAGTTCTTGACCAGGTTTGCACACACTGCAGCAGGGAGTTTGGCCCACTCCTCCATACAGACCTTCTCCAGATCCTTCAGGTTTCGGGACTGTCGCTGGGCAAAACGGACTTTCAGCTCCCTCCAAATATTTGCTATTGGGTTCAGGTCTGGAGACTGGCTAGGCCACTCCAGGACCTTGAGATGCTTCTTACGGAGCCACTCCTTAGTTGCCCTGGCTGTGTGTTTCGGGTCGTTGTCATGCTGGAAGACCCAGCCACGACCCATCTTCAATGCTCTTACTGAGGCAAAGAGGTTGTTGGCCAAGATCTCGCGATACATGGCCCCATCCATCCTCCCCTCAATATGGTGCAGTCGTCCTGTCCCCTTTGCAGAAAAGCATCCCCAAAGAATGATGTTTCCACCTCCATGCTTCACGGTTGGGATGGTGTTCTTGGGGTTGTACTCATCCTTCTTCTTCCTCCAAACACGGCGAGTGGAGTTTAGACCAAAAAGTTCTATATTTGTCTCATCAGACCACATGACCTTCTCCCATTCCTCCTCTGGATCATCCAGATGGTCATTGGCAAACTTCAGACGGGCCTGGACATGCGCTGGCTTGAGCAGGGGGACCTTGCGTGCGCTGCAGGATTTTAATCCATGACGGCGTAGTGTGTTACTAATGGTTTTCTTTGAGACTGTGGTCCCAGCTCTCTTCAGGTCATTGACCAGGTCCTGCCGTGTAGTTCTGGGCTGATCCCTCACCTTCCTCATGATCATTGATGCCCCACGAGGTGAGATCTTGCATGGAGCCCCAGACCGAGGGTGATTGACCGTCATCTTGAACTTCTTCCATTTTATAATAATTGCGCCAACAGTTGTTGCCTTCTCACCAAGCTGCTTGCCTATTGTCCTGTAGCCCATCCCAGCCTTGTGCAGGTCTACAATTTTATCCCTGATGTCCTTACACAGCTCTCTGGTCTTGGCCATTGTGGAGAAGTTGGAGTCTGTTTGATTGAGTGTGTGGACAGGTGTCTTTTTTACAGGTAACGAGTTCAAACAGGTGCAGTTAATACAGGTAATGAGTGGAGAACAGGAGGGCTTCTTAAAGAAAAACTAACAGGTCTGTCAGAGCCGGAATTCTTACTGGTTGGTAGGTGATCAAATACTTATGTCATGCAATAAAATGCAAATTAATTACTTAAAAATCATAATGTGATTTTCCAGATTTTTTATGATAAAAATTACAGACCTCTACATGCTTTATAAGTAGGAGAACCTGCTAAATCGGCAGTGTATCAAATACTTGTTCTCCCCACTGTATGTGTGATTGTGTGCAACTTACATGCATGTCTGTCTATCTGTGTGTGTGTGTGTGTTTGTGTGTGTGTGTGTGTGTGAAACCGTAGTAGTGCTAAGTGGAGCTAGCTATCCTCATGAATTAGTGAGTAGTGGTAATGGTCTGGTGTCTGTGCCTGTCTGACAGCTCATTAACACAGCATTCAGGGAATTTACAGTTCAATTATCACAAACACACACACACACACACACAGACACACAGACACTCAGACACTCAGACACTCAGACACTCAGACACTCAGACACTCAGACACTCAGACACTCAGACACACACACACACTCACAGACACACACACACACACACTTGTGGGTTCGATTACAGACTCAAAATGGCCAGAAACAAAGAACTTTCTTCTGAAACTCGTCAGTCTATTCTTGTTCTGAGAAATGAAGGCTATTCAATGTCAGACAAAAAATTGCCAAGAAACTGAAGATCTGGTAGAACGCTGTGTACTACTCCCTTCACAGAACAGCACAAACTGGCTCTAACCAGAATAGAAAGAGGAGTGGGAGGCCCCGGTGCACAACTGAGCAAGAGTACATTAGAGTGTCTAGTTTGCAATGTTCAAGTCCTAACATCATAGTGTGTGTGTGTGTGTGTGTGTGTGTGTGTGTGTGTGTGTGTGTGTGTGTGTGTGTGTGTGTGTGTGTGTGTGTGTGTGTGTGTGTGTGTGTGTGTGTGTGTGTGGGTGTGTGTGGGTGTGGGTGTGTCTGTGTGTTCTTCTGTGTGTGTGTGTGTGTCTGTGTTATGTCTACACCAGATAATCGAGCTAGAAAATATGCAAAGTAATTCAAATTTAAGTAAAGTTTTTGGGATGCCTCAATCACCAAAGGGAGAATGCTTCAAAGTAATTATTGTCCTTTATTAAAGCTGATATCACTGTTTCAGTTCTGCTACTTTCTGCTGGGTGTTAAAACAGGAAACAACACGATTTAACAGTGTGTATATTTTATTTTTTTAACTAGGAGAGTCAGTTAAGAACACATTCTTATTTTCAATGACGGCCTAGGAACAGTGGGTGAACTGCCTTGTTCAGGGGGCAGAACGACTGATTTGTACCTTGTCAGCTCGGGGATTCGATCCAGCAACCTTTCGGTTAATAGTCCACAGTGTGTATGAGTGCACACAGGAAACAACAACGATTTAACAGGAAACAACACTGAGTGGACAAAACATTAAGGACACCTTCCTAATATTAAGTTGCACTCCCTTTTGCCCACAGGGATGCTGGTCCATTTTGACTCCAATGCTTCCCACAGTTGTGTCAAGTTGGCTGGATGTCCTTTGGGTGGTGGACCATTCTTGATACCCATTGGAAACTGTTGAGCGTGAAAAACCCAGCAGCGTTGCAGTTCTTGACACAAACCGGTGCACCTGGCACCTACTACCATACCATACATATTTTGTCTTGCCCATTCCCCCTCTGAATGACACACACACACACAATCCATGTCTCAATTGTCTCGAGGCTTAAAAAATCCTTCTTTAACCCGTCTCCTCCCCTTCATCTACACTTATTTAAGTGGAGTTAACAGGTGACATCAATAAGGGATCATAGCTTTCACCTGAATTCACCTGGTCAGTCTATGTCAGTCTGTGTCATGGAAAGAGCAGAAACATGAGACCAGCTCATCATCAAGAGGAGATATGGCTAGACTCACTAAAGTCTTACAACTGCTCACACACACACACACACACACACACACACACACACACATACACATACACACACACACACACTTCTAACAGCGAAGTTGAGAAGCAGAGAGAAATATGTAGCAAAGTATTTCTTTGGGGGGATATTACCACAAACAGAGTAAAACCCAAGACATCACGTCCATAAGCTTACCTTCATAAGACACCTTGAAGCCCAGAGAGCTTACCTTCATAAGACACCTTGAAGCCCAGAGAGCTTACCTTCATAAGACACCTTGAAGCCCAGAGACCCGCTGGTGTCGTCAGTCTTGAAGTTGAGCCACATCTGATGACTGGTGCTGACCACCAGGTCTGGAGTAGTGGTCCCTGACAGGCTGCAGGAGACAGGAGAAGATGTGGGAGGGTGTCTGTGCCTGTACGAGGGTGTCTGTGCCAGTGAGAGCACACCTAGGGATACTTAGGGATCCTTCCCTCTCTCCCATCTCTCTCCCCTGTCTCCCTCCCTCTCCCCATTCCTCTCCCCTCTCTTCCCTTCTCCCCAGTCTCCTTCCCTCTCACCTCTCTCCCCCTCTCCCCATTCCTCTCCCCTCTCCCCCCTCTCCTTCCCTCTCTTCCCCTCTCACCTCTCTCCCCCTCTCCCCATTCATCTCCCCTCTCTTCCCCTCTCCCCTCTCCCCCCTCTCCTTCCCCTCTCCCCTCTCTTCCCCTCTCCCTCTCCCTCTCCCCTCTCCCCTCTCTTCCCCTCTCCCCCCTCTCCTTCCCTCTCTTCCCCTCTCACCTCTCTCCCCTCTCCCTCTCCCCTCTCCCCTCTCTCCCTCTCTCCCCCTCTCCCCCCTCTCCCTCACCTCTCTCTCCCCTCTCCCCCCTCTCCCTCACCTCTCTTCCCCTCTTCCCCTCTCTCCCCTCTCCTTCTCCTCTCTTCCCCTCTCCCCTCTCTTCCCCTCTCCCCTCTCTCCTCTCCCCTCTCCTTCCCTCTCTCCCCCTCTCCCCCCTCTCCCTCTCCCCTCTCTTCCCCTCTCCCCCTCTCTTTCCCTCTCTTTCCCTCTCTTCCCCTCTCCCCCTCTCCCCCTCTCCCTCACCTCTCCCCCCTCTCTTCCCCTCTCCCCCCTCTCCCCTCTCTTCCCCTCTCCCCCCTCTCCTTCCCTCCTCCTCCACAACAACCTGAAGCCTCACTAAACAGCTCCACATAAAAATCGATCTATAAAATTTTATTAAGGCCGTAAATTTCAGTACAATTAATAACAACATCCAGTGAAACGTTATGGAGCATCTGTTGGAGAAAACTCCATTAGGACACATCAATATGCAATGCAACGTGGAGAACGGCCGTGATCTTGTTTTAACATTGAGGGGAACAATGTGGCACTGGATCTATCTACTGGTCCTGGAGGTGATGAAATGGACAGAAAGAGAGGGATGGAGGGATGGAGGGAGATGGAAGGTGGTGGGGGGTGGGGGAGGAGGAGGAGGAGGTGGGAGAGGGGGAATGCAGGGGAGGAGGGATCGAGAGAGAGGTGAGAGAGATGGCGAGAGAGAGAGAGAGAGAGAGAGAGAGAGAGAGAGAGAGAGAGAGAGAGAGAGAGAGAGAGAGAGAGAGAGAGAGAGGAGAGAGGGTAGGTGGATGGAAAGCAAGACAAACTGAAGGAGGGAAAGAGCGGGTGTACTCACAAGAAATTGTGTGAAAAATGTGAGAACAAGAAAAAAGACAAAGAAAGAAATAAGACAGGTAGCAGAGAGGCTGAAGGTACTCACACGTGAAAGACGGTCTTCTGGTCTCCGACCACGGCTCCATCTCCAACCGTCAACGTATCGTAACCACGCTCCAGGTCAAAGTCCTCAAAGGTCAGTTTGATCACCTAGGCAACAGTAAAGACCTCAGAATTCGGTGAACAAAATGGCTGTCGTGATATGAAGGGTTAGGTGGTTACACAAATATATCAATCTTTTCCCCCTCTGTCATTCCCTCCTTTTTTGTATTCTCTGCATTGTTCTCTCTCTCTCTATATATATATATATATATATATATATTAGGATCACCACTTTATTTTAAGAATGTGAAATGTCAGAATAATTGTAGAGATAATGATTTATTTCAGCTTTTATTTCTTTCATCACATTCCCAGTGGGTCAGAAGTTTACATAAACTCAATTAATATTTGGTAGCATTGCCTTCAAATTGTTTAACTTGGGTCAAACGTTTCGGGTAGCCTTCCACAAGCTTCCCACAATAAGTTGGGTGAAGTTTGGCCCATTCCCCCTGACAGAGCTGGTGTAACTGAGTCAGGTTTGTAGGCCTCCTTGCTCGCACACACTTTTTCAGTTCTGCCCACACATTTTCTATAGGATTGAGGGCAGGGCTTTGTGAGGGCCACTACAACACCTTGACTTTGTTGTCCTTATGCCATTTTGCCACTACTTAGGAAGTATGCTTGGGGTCATTGTCCATTTGGAAGTCCCATTTGTGACCAAGCTTTAACGTCCTGACTGATGTCTTGAGATGTTGTTTCAATATATCCACATAATTGTCCTATCGCATGATGCCATCTATTTTGTGAAGTGCACCAGTCCCTCCTGCAGCAAAGCACCCCCACAACATGATGCTGCCACCCCCGTGCTTCAAGGTTGGGATGGTGTTCTTCGGCTTGCAAGCCTCCCCCTTTTTCCTTCAAACATAAAGATGGTCATTATGGCCAAACAGTTCCATTTTTGTTTCATCAGACCAGAGGGCATTTCTCTAGAAAGTACGATCTTTGTCCCCATGTGCAGTTGCAAACCGTATTCAGGCTTTTTTTATGGAGGTTTTGGAGCAGTGGCTTCTTCCTTGCTTATTGACCTTTCAGGTTATGTCGATATAGGACTTGTTTTACTGTGGATATAGATACTTTTGTACCTGTTTCCTCCAGCATCTTCACAAGGTCCTTTGCTGTTGTTCTGGGATTGATTTGCACTTTTCGCACCAAAGTACGTTCATCTCTAGGAGACAGAACGCGTCTCCTTCCTGAGCGGTATGACAGCTGCGTGGTCCCATGGTGTGTATACTTACGTACTATTGTTTTTACAGATGAATGTGGTACCTTCAGGCGTTTTGAAATTAATAAACCAGATTTGTGGAGGTCTACAATTATTTTTCTGAGGTCTAGGCTGATTTCTTTTGATTTTCCCATGATGTCAAGCAGAGAGGCACTGAGTTTGAAGGTAGGCCTTGAAATACATCCACAGGTACACCTCCAATTGACTCAAATGATGTCAATTAGCCTATCAGAAGCTTCTAAAACCATGACATCATTTTCTGGAATTTTCCAAGCTGTTTAAAGGCACAGTCAACTTAGTGTATGTAAACTTCTGACCCACTGGAATTGTGATGCAGTGAATTATAAGTGAAATAATCTGTCTGTTAACACTTGTTGGAAACAGTATTTGTGTCATGCACAAAGTAGATGTCCTAAACGACTTGCCAGAACTATAGTTTGTTAACCAGAAATGTGTGGAGTGGTTGAAAAGCGAGATGTAAGGACTCCAACCTAAGTGTATGTAAACTTCCGACTTCAACTGTATATACTCTGCAACCAGGGTCAAGGAATTTCCCTAATCCATCATCCCTCTATCCCTCTATCCTCTAATCCATCCATTCCTCTGTACTCTAATCCATCCCTCTATCCTCTAATCCATCCCTCTATCCTCTAATCCATCTATCCCTCTATCCTCTAATCCATCCATCCCTCTATCCTCTAATCCATCACCCTATCCTCTAATCCATCATGTCTCTATCCCTCTATCCTCTAATCCATCCATCCCTCTATCCTCTAATCCATCCCATCCCTCTATCCTCTAATCCATCCCCCTATCCTCTAATCCATCATGTCTCTATCCCTCTATCCTCTAATCCATCCATCCCTCTATCCTCTAATCCATCATCCCTCTATCCCTCTATCCTCTAAACCATCATCCCTCTATCCTCTAATCCATCATCCCTCTATCCTCTAATCCATCATCCATCTATCCTCTAATCCATCCCTCTATCCTCTAATCCATCTATCCCTCTATCCTCTAATCCATCCCTCTATCCTCTAATCCATCCATCCCTCTATCCTCTAATCCATCCCTCTATCCTCTAATCCATCCATCCCTCTATCCTCTAATCCATCATGTCTCTATCCCTCTATCCTCTAATCCATCCATCCCTCTATCCTCTAATCCATCCCTCTATCCTCTAATCCATCCATCCCTCTATCCTCTAATCCATCCCATCCCTCTATCCCTCCGTCCTCTAACCATCTATCCACTATCCCTCCATCCTCTGTCCCTCCATCCGCTATTCCCGGATACTCCCAAGGTGCCACACACACAATGCAATGCCGTCAAGGGTACGCCAAATAAAAATGTGATTCACATTTTCAAACAGTCCATTTATATTTTCCAACAGGGCTATACATTTGGGTGATGTTTTTTTCTTGCCTGAGTCTCCTCGTTTCACTGCCAAAAATAAAATAAAACCATCTAGTGTGTTCAGTGAAATAACAACACAATGTCAAATACAAGTAGCCGAGTCAAATAATTAACATCCAATCACATTAACCGTTACTCTCTTGTGGGTAACCTTCACTCTTGCGCAGACATTTGGAAACGAGATACACATATTTGAAAAATAAGACACAGGAGTTTTCTGATGAACAAATAAGCTTTTATATGTGAGATGGTTAAATGAAGAGCAAAATGATTGATTATTATTATATTATTAATGGTGCCCTGGTCCTATAAGAGCTCTTTGTCACTTCCCACGAGCCGGGTTGTGAGATAAACACAACTCATTCTTATGTTTTGTAAATATATCGTATAGAGTTTGTGTGGCTGGCTTACAATGATGGCAAAAAACTACATTTGAGAGTGTGCTGACCCTGGTGCTGACCCTGGTGCTGACCCTGGTGCTGACCCTGGTGCTGACCCTGGTGCTGACCCTGGTGCTGACCCGGAGTACGCAGCTGGAGGTTACATTTTGGAAGGGAAACGGGACTATAAAACGTTTGGGAACCACTGCTATAATCCATCAATCACTCTATCCCTCTATCCTCTATCCCTCTATCCTCTGTCCCTCTATTCCTCCATCCTCTATCCCTCTATCCTCTATCCCTCCATCCTCTATCCCTCTATCCCTCCATCCTCTATCCCTCCATCCTCTATCCCTCTATCCCTCCATCCCTCTATCCCTCCATCCTCTATCCCTCCATCCTCTATCCCTCTATCCCTCCATCCTCTATCCCTCCATTCTCTATCCCTCCATCCTCTATCCCTCCATCCTCTATCTCTCCATCCTCTATCCCTCTATCCCTCCATTCTCTATCCCTCTATCCCTCCATTCTCTATCCCTCCATCCTCTATCCTCTATCCTCTATCCCTCCATTCTCTATCCCTCTATCCCTCCATTCTCTATCCCTCCATCCTCTATCCTCTATCCCTCCATTCTCTATCCCTCTATCCCTCTATCCCTCCATCCTCTATCCCTCTATCCCTCCATCCTCTATCCCTCTATCCCTCCATCCCTCTATCCCTCCATCCTCTAATCCGACAAGTGCTGTCACTCCTATGAAACACTCGTCCCTCAACCAAATCAGGGCATACTAAAGTTGCTCTATCAGTGGCTGTGAGCAGTACCCTGAGTCTGACCTGATCGTGTCACCTGACCAGATAGAACACATCCGTCTGTGGTATATCATCTATCCACTATCCCTCTATCCATGAGACAATTCAGCAACTCAGAGGCTCTATCCCAAATGGAACCCTATTCCCTTTTATAGTGCACTACTAGATCTACGTTACTCAAAAGTAGTGGTCTTCGCAGAGAAAATGTTGTGATTTAAGACACAGCTAACCCTCAGAATCACCAGGGTGAGTCACTAAATCACGAATTCACATTGTTTGGGCCCTTTCCAGTAAACGTGACTAGAAAGAGTGAAAGAGAAGAAGAGAAGAAGAAGAGAAGAAGAATAGAGCAGCTCCACAAGGTGAATATATCCATCACAAGACTGAGTAAGGATGGATTTATGCATTCGCTTTTTCTACCCAGGAAATAGATCTACTCAACTGAGCTCATTGGCTCACGAGAAATTCAGGGACGAGTTCAATAATCTTAATGCTTCTTCGGGAAACTGATTATAATAAATAATAAACATTAACATAAAGTCAGTAAATAAGGACGAAGACGGAAAAACAATTGTGAAAAACAACTAACCAAATCAACAGGGAAAAGGTGCTGTGTAGTCTTCCAATTCAAATGAGCTGCCCCACACTTCCGGCAGATTTGTAATGTTTACTGGGAGAGCAGAGGCCTAATGAAAAAGCTGATAAAAATGCAAATTGCATTCTGTCTTATGGTAAACCCACTCACTGATGTAAATTGCCAGGACTGGTGAGGGAGGGAGGGAGGGAGGGAGGGAGGGAGGGAGGGAGGGAGGGAGGGAGGGAGGGAGGGAGGGAGGGAGGGAGGGAGGGAGGGAGGGAGAGAACGAGAGAGAACGAGAGAGAGAGAGAGAGAGAGGATGCTGTTGTGGGTCAGATCACCAGATAAAATGTAGTTTCATCCTACAAAAAGACATACATGTGTAGGATCTTAATTTGACCAGTATTGTTGCAACAAAATGATCAACGAGATTTGAACGTTTAGTGCATCATTTTCACGAGGAGATGCCTGCCGTTTGGTATGTTTTTTTCACGTTGTCTGTAACTTATTATTTACATAATGTTTCTTCCACCGTCTCTTATGATGGAAAAGAGCTTCTGGATATCAGAACATCGATTGGATCTGGACAAAGATTTTCTCTTTAACGAGTCGGACCCAGATACCCGACCAGGCCCAAATCCCCGTCATTCGCATGAAGAGAAGACAGAGATACAGGGTGCCTGATGAGAATTGGTCAGCGAGTGGGTAACCCTCCTCTACCATTTGTCCTATTGGCCAACATGCAATCACTGGAGAATAAACTGGAATGAACTCCGATCAAGACTATCCTACCAACGGGACATTAAAAACTGTAATATCTTATTTTTCACAGAGTCTTGGCTGAATGACGTCATACAGCTGGCGGGGTTTAGTTCGATAGAACAGCTGCCTCCAGTAAGACAAGAGGTGGTGGTCTGTGTCTATTTCTAAATAACAGCTGGTGCACAAAATCAAATATTAAGGAAGTCTCAAGGTTTTTCTCACCTGAGGTAGAGTTTCTCATGATAAGCGGTAGACCACACAATTTACGAAGAGAGTTTTCATCTATATTTTTCGTATAGCTGTCTATTTACCACCACAAACCAATGCTGGCAGTAAGACACTCAACCATCTGTACAGGGACATAAAGCAAGAAAGTGCTCATCCAGAGGCGGTGCTCCAAGTGGTCGGGGACTTTAATGCAGGGAAACTTGAATCCATTTTCCACCTAATTTCTACCATCATGTTAAATGATCAACCAGAGGAAAGCAACTCTAGACCACCTTTACTCCACACACAGAGATGCGTACAAAGCTCTCCCTCACCCTCCATTTGGCCAATCTGACCATAACTCTATCCTCCTGATTCCTGCTTACAAGCAAAAACTAAAGCAGGAAGTACCAGTGACTCGCTCAATATGGAAGTGGTCAGATGACGCAGATGCTAAACTACAGGACTGTTTTGTTAGGACAGACTGGAATATGTTCCGGGATTCATCCGATGGCATTGAGGAGTACACCACATCAGTCAATGGCTTCATCAAGAAGTGAATTGATGACGTTGTCTCCACAGTGATCGTACGTACATACCCCAACCAGAAGCCATGGATTACAGGCAACATCCACACTGAACTAAAGGCTAGATTTGCTGCTTTCAAGGAGTGGGACTCTAATCCAGACGCTTATAAGAAATCCCACTATGACCTCAGACGAACCATCAAACAGGAAAAGCTTAAATACAGGACTAAGGTTGAATCGTAATATACCGGCTTCGACGCTCATCGAATGTGCCAGGGCTTGCAAACTATTACGGACTACAAAGGGAAGCCCAGCCACGAGTTGCTCTGTGACACAAACCTACCAGATGAGCTAAATTACTTCTATGCACGCTTTGAGGCAACCAACACTGAAGAATACATGAATGCACCAGCTGTTCTGGATGACCGTGTGAATGCACCAGCTGTTCTGGATGACCGTGTGATCAAACTCGCCATAGCCGATGTGAGCAAGACCTCTAAAAAGATCAACATTCACAAAGCCGCAGGGCCAGATGGATTACCTTGACGTGTACTCTGACCATGTGCTGACCAACTGGCAAGTGTACTCACTGTACTCCCGGTCCCTGGCCGAGTCTGTAATACCTAAATGTTTCAGGCCCAGACTGCATCCCTAGCCGTATCCTCAGAGCATGAGCTGACCAGCTGGCTGGAGTGTTTACAGACATATTTAATCTCTCCCTGTCCTAGTCTGCTGACCCCACTTGCTTCACTATGTCCACCATAGTCCCTGTTCCGAAGAACACCAAGGTAACCTGCCTAAATGACTAATGACCAGTAGCACTCACGTCTGTAACCATGAAGTGCTTTCTCACTACCTCCCATTCTCATTGACAGGGAGGTAGTGGAGCAGGTTGAGACTTCAAGTTCGTTGGTGTCCACATCACAAAAAAAACGTTATGGTCCAAACACACCAAGACAGTCGTGAAGAGGGCACAACAATGCCTATTCCCCCTCAGGAGACTCCAAATATTTGGCATGGGTCCTCAGATCCACAAAAAGTTCCACAGCTGCGCCATTGAGAGCATCCTGACTGGTTGCATCACTGCCTGGTACGGCAACTGCTTGGCCTCCAACCGCAAGGCACAACAGAGGGTAGTGCGTACGGCCCAGTACATCACTGGGGTCAAGCTTCCTGCCATCCAGGACCTCTATACCAGGCGGTGACAGAAGAAGGCCCTAAAAATTGTCAACGACTCCAGCCATCCTAGTCATAGACTGTTCTCTCTGCTACCGCATCCAAGTCTAGGTCAAAAAGGCTTCTAAACAGCTTCTACTCCTTTGCAGGACTTTGTACCAAGTCATTTGCAGGACATTGTACCAACTCATTGGCAGGACATTGTACCAACTCATTGGCAGGACATTGTACCAAGTCATTTGCAGGACATTGTACCAACTCATTGGCAGGACATTGTACCAACTCATTGGCAGGACATTGTACCAAGTCATTTGCAGGACATTGTACCAACTCATTGGCAGGACATTGTACCAAGTCATTTGCAGGACATTGTACCAACTCATTGGCAGGACATTGTACCAACTCATTGGCAGGACATTGTACCAAGTCATTTGCAGGACATTGTACCAACTCATTGGCAGGACATTGTAACTAACTAGTCCACAAAAGAAGCTCTACAGCCACAGTGCCATCTCTCTTTGTGTGTAACACAGCAACATCAATGAAAGGTGGATCTGATCCGACAGAGTTTGGGGAAGGAATATGCACTTAAAATGATGGTCTGCAGACATATGATAGACACATATACAAAATGCCCTATATTTGAAATAATGTATGATGGTAACAGTGTGCAGTGTGTCGCAACCACCTGGACAAGAGGAACACCTATGTGAGAATGTTGTTCATTAACTATAGCTCAGCATTTAACACCATAGTACCCTGCAAAGGAGTTGGGCTAGAGAAGGATAGACGTAAAGGAATCAGAGAGAGAGATAGTGGAATTACAGAGATGGAGAGATAGAGACATCATTAGGATGACATGATAAGAGACAGAGATGGAGAGATAGAGATTAATTATGTCTCTATCTCTCCATCTCTGTCTCTTATCATATCCTCCTAATGAGTCTCTATCTCTCCATCTATGTCTCTTATCATATCCTCTTAATGATGTCTCTATCTCTCCATCTCTGTCTCTTATCATGTCCGTCTGTTCTTTTGGCTGTTCCATCACTGTCTACCCTCTAACCTGGGCTAGTCTGTCCTTTTGGCTGTTCCAGTCACTGTCTACCCTCTAAGCCGGGTTAGTCTGCTGTTTTGGCTGTTCCATCACTGTCTACCCTCTAACCTGGGCTAGTCTGTCCTTTTGGCTGTTCCAGTCATGTCCACCCTCTAACCTGGGTTAGTCTGTCCTTTTGGCTGTTCCAGTCACTGTCTACCCTCTAACCTGGGTTAGTCTGCTGTTTTGGCTGTTCCATCACTGTCTACCCTCTAACAGGGCTAGTCTGTTCTTTTGGCTGTTCTATCACTGTCTACCCTCTAACCTGGGCTAGTCTGTCCTTTTGGCTGTTCCATCACTGTCTACCCTCTAACCTGGGCTAATCTGTCCTTTTGGCTGTTCCAGTCATGTCCACCCTCTAACCTGGGTTAGTCTGTCCTTTTGGCTGTTCCAGTCACTGTCTACCCTCTAACCCGGGCTAGTCTGTCCTTTTGGCTGTTCCAGTCACTGTCTACCCTCTAACCGGGCTAGTCTGTTCTTTTGGCTGTTCCAGTCACTGTCTACCCTCTAACCTGGGTTAGTCTGTCCTTTTGGCTGTTCCAGTCACTGTCTACCCTCTAACCTGGGCTAGTCTGTCCTTTTGGCTGTTCCAGTCACTGTCTACCCTCTAACCGGGCTAGTCTGTTCTTTTGGCTGTTCCAGTCACTGTCTACCCTCTAACCTGGGCTAGTCTGTCCTTTTGGCTGTTCCAGTCACTGTCTACCCTCTAACCTGGGCTAGTCTGTCCTTTTGGCTGTTCCAGTCACTGTCTACCCTCTAACCTGGGCTAGTCTGTCCTTTTGGCTGTTCCAGTCACTGTCTACCCACTAACCTGGGCTAGTCTGTCCTTTTGGCTGTTCCAGTCACTGTCTACCCTCTAACCTGGGCTAGTCTGTCCTTTTGGCTGTTCCAGTCACTGTCTACCCTCTAACCTGGGCTACTCTGTCCTTTTGGCTGTTCCAGTCACTGTCTACCCTCTAACCTGGGCTAGTCTGTCCTTTTGGCTGTTCCAGTCACGGTCTACCCTCTAACCTGGGCTAGTCTGTCCTTTTGGCTGTTCCAGTCACTGTCTACCCTCTATCCCGGGTTAGTCTGCTGTTTTGGCTGTTCCATCACTGTCTACCCTCTAACCCGGGCTAGTCTGTCCTTTTGGCTGTTCCAGTCACTGTCTACCCTCTAACCGGGCTAGTCTGTTCTTTTGGCTGTTCCAGTCACTGTCTACCCTCTAACCTGGGTTAGTCTGTCCTTTTGGCTGTTCCAGTCACTGTCTACCCTCTAACCTGGGCTAGTCTGTCCTTTTGGCTGTTCCAGTCACTGTCTAACCTCTAACCGGGCTAGTCTGTTCTTTTGGCTGTTCCAGTCACTGTCTACCCTCTAACCTGGGCTAGTCTGTCCTTTTGGCTGTTCCAGTCACTGTCTACCCTCTAACCTGGGCTAGTCTGTCCTTTTGGCTGTTCCAGTCACTGTCTACCCTCTAACCTGGGCTAGTCTGTCCTTTTGGCTGTTCCAGTCACTGTCTACCCTCTAACCTGGGCTAGTCTGTCCTTTTGGCTGTTCCAGTCACTGTCTACCATCTAACCCGGGCTAGTCTGTCCTTTTGGCTGTTCCAGTCACTGTCTACCCTCTAACCTGGGCTAGTCTGTCCTTTTGGCTGTTCCAGTCACTGTCTACCCTCTAACCTGGGCTAGTCTGTCCTTTTGGCTGTTCCAGTCACTGTCTACCATCTAACCTGGGCTAGTCTGTCCTTTTGGCTATTCTGTCGATCTTGGTAAAAGCTGTACAGATGTATGATCTTAATTTGTTTATTTTGTTGATGAGAATTGTTTTGCTTTGTGATCTTATGAGCTTTGTGATTTACATAAATACACAGAATTTATGTAAACAGTATTTCACTTTTCTTGTGCAGATGTAGGATCTTAATTTGAGGCAGTTTGTTGCAGAAGGAAAGTAATCCTGCAGCAACAGACATTTTTTATTATTACGTGGACTGTAATTAATGAACATTTTGTTAGAGGTTGATAACGTTTTCATTAGGGAAAATCAAGTCTGAAATGTAAAAGTGGAAATTACTAACTTTTGAAAACTAAAATACACTAAAAGCATTTCCTCAATAATGAGGCTATATACACGGGGTAGCGGTACAGAGTCAATGTGCAGGTTAGACGAGGTAATTGAGGTAATAAGTATAGTATAGTATAGTACCCTCTAAACTCGTCATCAAGCTCGAGACCCTGGGTCTCGACCCCACCCGGTGCAACTAGGTCCTGGACGTTCCGCCCCCAGGTGGTGAGGGTAGGAAACAACATCTCCACCCCGCTGATCTTCAACACTGGGGCCCCACAAGAGTGAGTTCTCAGCCCTTTCCTGTACTCCCTGTTCACCCGTGACTGTGTGGCCATGCACGCCTCCAACTCAATCATCATGTTTGCGGACGACACTACAGTGGTAGGCTTGATTACCAACAATGACGAGACGGCCTACAGGGAGGAGGTGAAGGCCCTCGGAGTGTGGTGTCAGGAAAATAACCTCACACTCAACGTCAATAAAACAAAGGAGATGATTGTGAACTTCAGGAAACAGCAGAGGGAGCAGCCCCCTATCCACATTGACAGGACAGAAGTTGGAAAATTTTAAGTTCCTCGGCGTACACATCACGGACAAACTGAAATGGTCCACCCACACAGACAGCGTGATGAAGAAGGCGCAACAGCGCCTCTTAAACCTCAAGAGGCTGAAGAAATTTGGCTTGTCACCATAAACACTCACAAACTTTTACAGATGCACAATCGAGAGCATCCTGCCGGGCTGTATCACCGCCTAGTACGGCAACTACTCTGCCCACAACCGTAAGGCTCTCCAGAGGGTAGTGAGGTCTGCACAATGCATCACCGGGGGCAAACTACCTGCCCTCCAGGACACCTACACCACCCAAAGTTACAGAAAGGCCATAAAGATCATCAAGGACAACAACCACCCGAGCCACTGCCTGTTCACCCTGCTATCATCCAGAAGGCGAGGTCAGTACAGGTGCATCAAAGCTGGGACCGAGAGACTGAAAAACAGCTTCTATCTCAAGGCCATCAGACTGTTAAAACAGCCATCACTAACATTGAGTGGCTGCTGCCAACATACTGACTCAATCTCTAGCCACTTTAATAATTAAAAGTTTGATGTAATAAATGTACCACAAGTCACTTTAAACATTGCCACTTTATATAATGTTTACATGCCCTACATTACTCATCTCATACTGTACTCTATACCATCTACTGCATCTTGCCTATGCCGTTCGGCCATCGCTCATCCATATATTTCTATGCACATATTCTTATACACACAAGTGTAAAGGAATGTATCAGGTAGTTGTTGTGAAATTGTTAGATTACTCGTTGGTTATTACTGCATTGTCGGAACTAGAAGCACAAGCATTTCGCTACACTCGCATTAACATGTGCTAACCATGTGTATGTGACAAATAAAATGTGTGTATGTGACCAATAACATTTTGATTTGATTTGATTTTCTAGCAGAAGCACAATTAGCATTTAGCTTAATATCAGAGAAGCAAACAAGTAGTGCATAAACAGTAGTACATATTAGCGTAGCATAGCATCACTAAATTTAAGTACTCCATTTTCAAAGTATAATTTCCAAATTAGCATGTCATGATGTCAGACGGTTGTAAATAATAACATAGCAAAGCAAGTAGTCACAAAATCACAAAGTAGTCAACAATAGCATTTAGCATGTCAGTTATGTACATAGTACTGGATTAGCATAGCATAGCATAGCAACGTTAACACCAACGTTTCTCAGTATTAGCGTATAGCATTAGCTGGTGAGACCATACCTTGGTGGTGTCTGTGGCGCTGATGACCCAGGTGCAGTTAGCATTGTTGTCGTACTGGACAGGGTAGTTTGGTGAGGCGATGATGCCGTTAGGGCCTCTTAGCTGACCACCACACATAGGAGCTGAAAGAGGAAATAACAACACACTGGTAGGCTATTTACTTATCAATTGGTTTATTGTATGTGTTAATATGTTTACGTGTATATAATCTCATAATGTGACGCAAAGGGCATTGACAAAAGGTTAAAAGAGGACAGTTAGACCACTTCTGAAACAGACAGGTGAGCAGAGAAAAGATAGTAAAAAACAAGCACCCCCAACAGAGATAGACTTTTGGCTCTAACACCATAACAGAACACAGCTAAGCCAAACCAGACCAACTAAACCCTGTCTCATCCTGTCTCCTCCTGTCTCCTCCTGTCTCATCCTGTCTCATCCCGTCTCACCCAGTCTCCTCCTGTCTCACCCCGTCTCACCCCGTCTAACCCTGTCTCATCCTGTCACACCCTGTCTCATCCCGTCTCATCCCATCTCATCCTGTCTCACCCCGTCTCATCCCGTCTAATCCCGTCTCAATCTGTCTCACCCGGTCTCATCCCGTCTCATTTTGTCTCACCCTGTCTCATCCTGTCGCATCCCGTCTCACCCTGTCGCACCCTGTCTCATCTCGAACCCAATAGAACACAAGAGACTGGAAAGAAGCACTATAATATGTCTGAAGTAGTGAAAGCTGTTTGAGAAGGTTGGGATTAAGACATAAGGGATGAATGGATCAGGTATAGAAGGCTTGGATCAAGACATACGTGAAGGCTGGATCAAGACATAAGGGAAGGCTGGATCAGGTATAGAAGGCTGGGATCAAGACATAAGGGAAGGCTGGATCAGGTATAGAAGGCTGGGATCAAGACATAAGGGAAGGCTGGATCAGGTATAGAAGGCTGGGATCAAGACATAAGGGAAGGCTGGATCAGGTATAGAAGGCTGGGATCAAGACATAACTGATGGCTGGATCAAGACATAAGGGAAGGCTAGATATTGGTCCTATAGCAGCAGTAGTTGTCTTTTAGAGGGCATTCTGACTTCCACTCTACTCTGTCCTTGTTCCCCTAGGCCACCGAAATGCACTTTAAACACCTCAAATTAAAAGCAGGCCGTGTCTAATGAAGGCTTTTCGGAAAAGCCTGAGTGTCTGGGGCTAAATGAAGCTAAGAGGTCTAGACCCCGACTCTGGGAGAGGAAGTGGAGAGGTCCTTAGAGGGGAAAGCCCCCCCAAAATAACTGCTCACTCCCCCCCCCCGCCCCAAACACCAGCCACATTAAATAATGGGTAGCGTTCATTTAAAAGTTTAAGGAAAATAATCAAGTAATTAACTTGAGTGGGCCTGACAGTGAGGGTGACCTTAATGAAATATAATACTGTGTAGGTGTGTTAACTGCAAAGTCCAATAAACTATATTCCCCATTTCTGGTTAATAACGAGGTCCATAATGAGGTTGATTCTCTCCCCTGTTAATACGCCATCTGTATTGTGGCTGCAGTGCCGCTGGTCTAATCACCCTGCAATCAAGATAATAAGGGCTCAGAGAGATAGCGTTGGGTCCCAAATTGCACCCTTTTCCACATGTAGTGCACTACTTTTGGCTCTGGTCACACTATATAGGGAAGAAGGATCCATTTGGGATGTAGCATAGAAGACATTCAGACGGCCCTGAACACTACTCCAATACTGTGGATATACAAGGCTGAACACTACTCCAATACTGTGGATATACAAGGCTGAGCACTACTCCATTACTGTGGATATACAAGGCTGAGCACTACTACAATACTGTGGATATACAAGGCTGAGCACTACTCCATTACTGTGGATATACAAGGCTGAGCACTACTACAATACTGTGGATATACAAGGCTGAGCACTACTCCATTACTGTGGATATACAAGGCTGAGCACTACTACAATACTGTGGATATACAAGGCTGAGCACTACTCCATTACTGTGGATATACAAGGCTGAGCACTACTACTACAATACTGTGGATATACAAGGCTGAGCACTACTACAATACTGTGGATATACAAGGCTGAGCACTACTACAATACTGTGGATATACAAGGCTGAACACTACTACACTTCTGTGGATATACAAGGCTGAGCACTACTACAGTACTGTGGATATACAAGGCTGAGCATTACTACAATTCTGTGGATATACAAGGCTGAGCACTACTACAATACTGTGGATATACAAGGCTGAACACTACTACACTTCTGTGGATATACAAGGCTGAGCACTACTACAGTACTGTGGATATACAAGGCTGAGCACTACTACAGTACTGTGAATATACAAGGCTGAGCATTACTCTAGTACTGTGGATAAACAAGGATGAGCACTACTACAGTACTGTGGATATACAAGGCTGAGCATTACTACAATACTGTGGATATACAAGGCTGAGCACTACTACAGTACTGTGGATATACAAGGCTGAGCATTACTACAGTACTGTGGATAAACAAGGATGAGCACTACTACAGTACTGTGGATATACAAGGCTGAACACTACTACAGTACTGTGAATATACAAGGCTGAGCATTACTCTAGTACTGTGGATAAACAAGGATGAGCACTACTACAGTACTGTGGATATACAAGGCTGAGCATTACTACAGTATTGTGGATATACAAGGCTGATTACTACTACAGTACTGTGGATATACAAGGCTGAGCACTACTACAGTACTGTGGATATAAAAGGCTGAGCACTACTACAGTACTGTGGATATACAAGGCTGAGCAGTACTAGAGTACTGTGGATATACAAGGCTGAGCATTACTACAGTACTGAGGATATACAAGGCTGAGCACTACTACAGTATTGCGGTACCATTTCTGAGGAACATGCTTTAAATCCAGATTTAACTTTATCAGAGGATAAATCTTTAAATCCAGATTTGATTTAATCTGACAATGAAAACCTCTGTGTTCTAGTTGGGACCTGTAGTTATCTGGTAGAGTTGTCATGGTCATAGGGTTTGGAAGGCTTGCTACCCATATGGCACACTTCCCCCTATAGACCCTAGTCGAAAGAAGTACTGTGTACTAACCAATGATCCTAGCAATCATCATTCCGCACACCGTCTTCCCATCATTCCGCACACCATCTCCCCATCATTACGCACACCACTTCCCCATCATTACGCACACCATCTCCCCATCATTACGCACACCACTTCCCCATCATTACGCACACCGTCTCCCCGTCATTACGCACACCATCTCCGCATCATTACGCACACCGTCTCGCCATTATTACGCACACCATCTCTCCATCATTCCGCACACCGTCTCCCCATCATTCCGCACACCGTCTCCCCATCATTCCGCACACCTGGACTTCATCATCGCCCTGATTACTGTCCCTTTATTTAGCCCTCGGTAGTCAGGCAGTATTGGTCGTATTTAGGACTCTTCTCCTGTTCTGTTTTTCTGCCTTTCTCATTCATTAAACTCACTTTCTGCACCTGCTTCCTGTTTCCTGTTTCCAAGCGTAACACATTATGCTACAGAATAGGTTGCGCTGTGGGACACAGACTCAGAGGTCTAAGGTATTTAATGGGCTAAACAACAGTGTCAGGATAAACTCATGAGAATTAACGATACTGTAATTTGGTGTTTGGTAGACGTCAATACTTCCTGGATTATGGTTAATCTCCGTTTAAACAGTTTGAGTGCAGAGAAAGATAATCCAAGGTTAATTAATGCTGATCCATGTTAATAAACATGTTCAATCCTTTACTCAATAAACCAATTAAAGACTACTCGTGGATCACTTGAATCTAGGTCTGTGATACTGGTTTTTATGTCCACCATTTTAGAATAAACTCTGAAAGAGCAATTTTCTACTTCAAAATAAACACATAATCCTCCGTGAGAAAGTAAACAGAAATCCAAGTGGGCATCTATTGTTTGGATGAGAGAATGTACAATTAGATTACCCACAAATCCTAAAGAGATGGGTATCCCCCATTTCCTGAGTGGTATAATCTCATTGTGACTCAATTGGATCAGTCTAAATCCGGAACGCAGGGGTGCCCGATTTTAAAAGTAGATTTCTCAAAGCACATTACGGTGGAGTGGAGCGGTGGCGGAGACGGCCGACGGCGATGATTATGGGGATAAACCACCCAGGTGATTGCATCGGACACACACACGGCTGTGGAGGGGAGGTTAGGGAAACGGATGAGTGGGGAAGTGCTGAAATAGCCACACAATCACAAAATGGCTGAAGTGCTCCCAGGTGGGGGGTGGTATAAGTACAGTAGCTGGACGGAAGGTTTACCATCTCACACATTGGAGACCACTTTGTGTGGACGTTAAGTCCAAGGTGGTGTATGACTGCTATTCATTATCTAATGTAGCTTTCTGTATGGGGCCGGTAGAGAGATACTTTCTATATAGGGATGTCAATACTCCACAGTAGTGGGATTTCTCTAATTCTCTGTCTCTCTCTGTATCTCTAATTCTCTGTTTATCTCTCTGTATCTCTCGCTGTCTCTCTCTGTACCTCTCTCTGTATCTCTAATTCTCTGTTTCTCTCTCTGTATCTCTCTGTATCTCTCTCTATACCTCTCTCTGTATCTCTAATTCTCTGTTTCTCTCTTTCGATCTCTCTGTCTCTCTCTGTATCTCTCTCTGTATCTCTCTATACCTCTCTCTGTATCTCTCTATACCCCTGTATCTCTCTATACCTCTCTCTGTATCTCAACCTCTCTGTATCTCTCTCTGTCTCTCTCTTTCTGTCTCTCTCTCTCTGTCTGTCTCTCTGTATATATCTCTCTGTCTCTCTCTGTATCTCTCTGTCTCTCTCTCTATATATATCTCTGTATCTCTATCTGTATCTCTAACTCTCTGTATCTCCCTCTCTGTATTTCTCTCTGTATTTCTCTCTGTATCTCTATGTTTGTTTCTGTGTATATGTCCCTGGCTGCCCTCACACCTTCCCCAGCCATGGTCATCACAGAGCAGGAGGTCAACGGACTCTTTAGGAAACTGAACAGCAGGATGGCTTCTGGCCCGGACAGGGTCTGTCAAGCTACAATTAAGTACTGCACTTGCCACCTCTCTCCTGCTTTCACATATTCAACCAGTCCCTAGAGTGATGCACTGTTCCTGCCTGTTTCAAACCTTCAATCATTGTTAAAGTCCCGAAAAACAAAAGGTGTCCTGCCTGAATGAATACTGACCTGTAGCGCTCCCCTCTGTCATCAGGAAAACCTTTGACCCACTGCAGTTCACCTACAGAGCCAACAGGGACTGTTCCTTGTCTAAACCATCACTGACACCTCAATCAACCAATTGCAGTTTGCCAACTGTCAACATTGGCTTACACTGCATCCTCAAATACCTGGATAACCCAGAGACATCTGCAAAGATATTGTTTGTTTGACTTTAACTCTGAGTTCAATGCCATCATCCAAACTCTCTCAGCTCAGATCACTGGCTTCCTGACTAACAGGAAGCAACACGTGGAGCAACAGGAAGCAACACGTGGAGCAACAGGAAGCAACACGGGGAGCAACAGGAAGCAACACGTGGAGCAACAGGAAGCAACACGTGGAGCAACAGGAAGCTACACGTGGAGCAACAGGAAGCAACACGTGGAGCAACAGGAAGCAACACGTGGAGCAACAGGAAGCAACATGTGGAGCAACAGGAAGCAACACGTGGAGCAACAGGAAGCAACACGTGGATCAACAGGACGCAACATGTGGAGCAACAGGAAGCAACACGTGGAGCAACAGGAAGCAACACATGGAGCCACAGGAAGCAACACGTGGAGCAGCAGGAAGCAACACGGGGAGCAACAGGAAGCAACACGTGGAGCAACAGGAAGCAACACGTGGAGCAACAGGAAGCTACACGTGGAGCGACAGGAAGCAACACGTGGAGCAACAGGAAGCAACACGTGGAGCAACAGGAAGCAACACGTGGAGCAACAGGAAGCAACACGTGGATCAACAGGACGCAACATGTGGAGCAACAGGAAGCAACACGTGGAGCAACAGGAAGCAACACATGGAGCCACAGGAAGCAACACGTGGAGCAGCAGGAAGCAACACGGGGAGCAACAGGACGCAACATGTGGAGCAACAGGAAGCAACACATGGAGCAACAGGAAGCAACACTTGGAGCAACAGGAAGCAACACGTGGATCAACAGGAAGCAACACGTGGAGCAACAGGAAGCAACACGTGGATCAACAGGAAGCAACACGTGGAGCAACAGGAAGCAACACGTGGAGCAACAGGAAGCAACACGTGGAGCAACAGGAAGCAACACGTGGAGCAACAGGAAGCAACACGTGGAGCAACAGGAAGCAACATGGGGAGCAACAGGAAGCAACACGGGGAGCAACAGGAAGCAACACGTGGATCAACAGGAAGCAACACGTGGAGCAACAGGAAGCAACACGGGAAACAACAGGAAGCAACACGTGGAGCAACAGGAAGCAACACGGGGAGCAACAGGAAGCAACACGTGGAGGAACAGGAAGCAACACGTAGAGCAACAGGAAGCAACACGTGGAGGAACAGGACGCAACACGTGGATCAACAGGAAGCAACACGGGGAGCAACAGGAAGCAACACGGGGAGCAACAGGAAGCAACACGTGGAGGAACAGGACACGTACTCTCTACTCTACTCACTCTACACCAATGTCTGTCTCTCCAGTAATGAATCTATCAAACTACTGAAATCATAAATTGTCAATGTACACAGATGACATGTTGTTGTTTGTTAGGAAACCTAAAACGTCAATTACAGGGCTACTTAAGTTGGTTAATGAATATACAGAGAGTGATGGCTTCAGAATAAACTGGGAAAAGTCAAGAGGTTACTCTGGTAAATGATCTATGTACTGAAGAGCACATTTCTGATTTCAATTTTGTTAGGGCCTCAGAAGGTCTGAAGTATCTTGGTATTTTCCTATCATCAAATATTCATTTCATGGTTGAAGAGAACTTGGAAGCTATAGTGAATTCCTTGAAATCAGACTTCGTGAGATGGTCCTCCCTCTTTTTAATGTTCAGAACAAGATTTGAAATGATACAAATGCCAGTGGCTCCAACAATTAAAGTAAGCATGTTACCTCAATGTACCGCAATCCTTCATTAAGAAGATCAATGAAATCATCATGACATTTATATGGAATTCAAAGCAACCTCACATTGTCTTAGAGAAACTAATGATGCCAACATATAAAGGAGACATGTCTCTTCCGGATATTAAAACGTTACATGTCATGTGTAACAGGACAGACTATATACTGGCTCTATCCACCAAAACAACCCCCCTCTTGGCTAGCAATTGAAGAATACATGTCCCACCCCATGCCGCTTAGATTGATATAATATGAAATACTACCTGAATATCTGAAAGACTATCCAACAATATCTGTTTCTTGGAACGTTCTTAAAACTGTTGGAAATAAACATGCAGTCTCCTTATGTACCTCTATTTCAAGAAACCATCTGGAGAAATCTGCACATATTAATCAATCAGGGACCGGTATTGGTTAGGGATTGGCTACAGATGGGAGTTTGGACCGTGTCTGAATTGTAAAAAGATGGTAAAATGACGGACCTGAACTAACTAAAGGACTAAAGGACAAGACCAAGCATTTTATAATATTTCAGATTGTACATGCAGTGATGTCAGCAGATATAACTATTACATTAAACATGATTTGAACCAATTGGAAAGTTTCATAAAGGATGTCGATTCCAAAAACCACCTGCTATCTAGGGTGTATAAATTCTTAAACAAATAAACAAGGGGACTACACCTTCCCTTTAGAGAGAAATTGGGTAAGGATTAGAAGATGACTATTGTCACGTTCTGACCTTAGTTTTTTTGTTATTTCTTTGTTTTAGTATGGTCAGGGCGTGAGTTGGGTGGGTTATCTGTGTTCGTTTTTCTATGTTGGTTTTTCGTTTGGCCTGGTATGATTCTCAATCAGAGGCAGGTGTCGTTAGTTGTCTCTGATTGAGAATCATACTTAGGTAGCCTTTTTTCACCTGGGTTTTGTGGGTGGTTATTTTCCGTGTCAGTGTTTGTTCCACACAGAACTGTTTCGGTTTGTATTTCACGCATCGTTTATTGTTTTGTTTCTGTGTTCGTTTGTCTCATTAAAATATATTATGGACACATACCACGCTGCGCATTGGTCCGACATTTCTTACTCCTCGTCAGAGGAGGACGAAGAAAACCGTTACAACTATACAATAATTGTAACGTGAAAAGGTGTGGGGAAAGTGCTTTAAAACGTGCAGTCTAAAACACATGTTTCAGTAGAATATCATTACTAACACTTACTAGACTCCCTCTAAAATGTACAAGGCAAAAATGACAACCGATTGCAAATGTTGGAGACTTAAATCAGATGATGCTGGGCTTGTTTATATGCTGGTCAAGAGTCCGAGTAGAAAATAGACTACACACAAATGCAGCCTTTATCTTGCTGAGAATTAACCTCCCAGAGACACCAGATACTGAGAATTAACCTCCCAGAGACACACCAGATACTGAGAATTAACCTCCCAGAGACACACCAGATACTGAGAATTAACCTCCCAGAGACACCAGATACTGAGAATTAACCTCCCAGAGACACCAGATACTGAGAATTAACCTCCCAGAGACACCAGATACTGAGAATTAACCTCCCAGAAGACACCAGATACTGATAATTAACCTCCCAGAGACACCAGATACTGAGAATTAACCTCCCAGAGACACCAGATACTGAGAATTAATCTCCCAGAGACACACCAGATACTGAGAAATAACCTCCCAGAAGACACCAGATACTGAGAATTAACCTCCCAGAGACACCAGATACTGAGAATTAACCTCCCAGAAGACACCAGATACTGAGCATTAACCTCCCAGAGACACCAGATACTGAGAATTAACCTCCCAGAAGACACCAGATACTGAGCATTAACCTCCCAGAGACACACCAGATACTGAGAATTAACCTCCCAGAGACACCAGATACTGAGAATTAACCTCCTTAGAAGACACCAGATACTGAGCATTAACCTCCCAGAGACACCAGATACTGAGAATTAACCTCCCAGAGACACACCTGATACTGAGAATTAATCTCCCAGAGACACCAGATACTGAGAATTAACCTCCCAGAAGACACCAGATACTGAGCATTAACCTCCCAGAGACACCAGATACTGAGAATTAACCTCCCAGAAGACACCAGATACTGAGAATTAACCTCCCAGAGACACACCAGATACTGAGAATTAACCTCCCAGAAGACACCAGATACTGAGAATTAACCTCCCAGAAGACACCAGATACTGAGCATTAACCTCCCAGAAGACACCAGATACTGAGCATTAACCTCCCAGAGACACCAGATACTGAGAATTAACCTCCCAGAGACACCAGATACTGAGAATTAACCTCCCAGAGACACACCAGATACTGAGAATTAACCTCCCAGAAGACACCAGATACTGAGAATTAACCTCCCAGAAGACACCAGATACTGAGCATTAACCTCCCAGAGACACCAGATACTGATAATTAACCTCCCAGAGACACACCAGATACTGAGAATTAACCTCCCAGAGACACCAGATACTGAGAATTAACCTCCCAGAGACACCAGATACTGAGAATTAACCTCCCAGAGACACACCAGATACTGAGAATTAACCTCCCAGAGACACCAGATACTGAGAATTAACCTCCCAGAAGACACCAGATACTGAGAATTAACCTCCCAGAAGACACCAGATACTGAGAATTAACCTCCCAGAGACACCAGATACTGAGAATTAACCTCCCAGAGACACCAGATACTGAGAATTAACCTCCCAGAGACACCAGATACTGAGAATTAACCTCCCAGAGACACCAGATACTGAGAATTAACCTCCCAGAGACACCAGATACTGAGAATTAACCTCCCAGAGACACCAGATACTGAGAATTAACCTCCCAGAGACACCAGATACTGAGAATTAACCTCCCATAGACACACCAGATACTGAGAATTAACCTCCCATAGACACACCAGATACTGAGAATTAACCTCCCAGAAGACACCAGATACTGAGAATTAACCTCCCAGAAGACACCAGATACTGAGAATTAACCTCCCAGATGCACCAGATACTGAGAATTAACCTCCCAGAGACACACCAGATACTGAGAATTAACCTCCCAGATGCACCAGATACTGAGAATTAACCTCCCAGAGACACACCAGATACTGAGAATTAACCTCCCAGGGACACCAGATACTGAGAATTAACCTCCCAGAGACACCAGATACTGAGAATTAACCTCCCATAGACACCAGATACTGAGCATTAACCTCCCAGAGACACCAGATACTGAGAATTAACCTCCCAGAGACACCAGATACTGAGCATTAACCTCCCAGAGACACCAGATACTGAGCATTAACCTCCCAGAGACACCAGATACTGAGCATTAACCTCCCAGAAGACACCAGATACTGAGAATTAACCTCCCAGAGACACACCAGATACTGAGAATTAACCTCCCAGAGACACCAGATACTGAGAATTAACCTCCCAGAGACACCAGATACTGAGAATTAACCTCCCAGAAGACACCAGATACTGAGCATTAACCTCCCAGAAGACACCAGATACTGAGCATTAACCTCCCAGAGACACCAGATACTGAGAATTAACCTCCCAGAGACACCAGATACTGAGAATTAACCTCCCAGAGACACACCAGATACTGAGAATTAACCTCCCAGAAGACACCAGATACTGAGAATTAACCTCCCAGAAGACACCAGATACTGAGCATTAACCTCCCAGAGACACCAGATACTGATAATTAACCTCCCAGAGACACACCAGATACTGAGAATTAACCTCCCAGAGACACCAGATACTGAGAATTAACCTCCCAGAGACACCAGATACTGAGAATTAACCTCCCAGAGACACACCAGATACTGAGAATTAACCTCCCAGAGACACCAGATACTGAGAATTAACCTCCCAGAAGACACCAGATACTGAGAATTAACCTCCCAGAAGACACCAGATACTGAGAATTAACCTCCCAGAGACACCAGATACTGAGAATTAACCTCCCAGAGACACCAGATACTGAGAATTAACCTCCCAGAGACACCAGATACTGAGAATTAACCTCCCAGAGACACCAGATACTGAGAATTAACCTCCCAGAGACACCAGATACTGAGAATTAACCTCCCAGAGACACCAGATACTGAGAATTAACCTCCCAGAGACACCAGATACTGAGAATTAACCTCCCATAGACACACCAGATACTGAGAATTAACCTCCCATAGACACACCAGATACTGAGAATTAACCTCCCAGAAGACACCAGATACTGAGAATTAACCTCCCAGAAGACACCAGATACTGAGAATTAACCTCCCAGATGCACCAGATACTGAGAATTAACCTCCCAGAGACACACCAGATACTGAGAATTAACCTCCCAGATGCACCAGATACTGAGAATTAACCTCCCAGAGACACACCAGATACTGAGAATTAACCTCCCAGGGACACCAGATACTGAGAATTAACCTCCCAGAGACACCAGATACTGAGAATTAACCTCCCATAGACACCAGATACTGAGCATTAACCTCCCAGAGACACCAGATACTGAGAATTAACCTCCCAGAGACACCAGATACTGAGCATTAACCTCCCAGAGACACCAGATACTGAGCATTAACCTCCCAGAGACACCAGATACTGAGCATTAACCTCCCAGAAGACACCAGATACTGAGAATTAACCTCCCAGAGACACACCAGATACTGAGAATTAACCTCCCAGAGACACCAGATACTGAGAATTAACCTCCCAGAGACACCAGATACTGAGAATTAACCTCCCAGAGACACCAGATACTGAGAATTAACCTCCCATAGACACCAGATACTGAGCATTAACCTCCCAGAGACACCAGATACTGAGAATTAACCTCCCAGAGACACCAGATACTGAGCATTAACCTCCCAGAGACACCATATACTGAGCATTAACCTCCCAGAGACACACCAGATACTGATAACTGATTAGCTCAAAGCTGAATCCGATTGGGTCACTATTGCAGTGTAGCGATCCCTCTCCTCTTGTTCCATCAACAATAACATGAAACCTGAGATCAGTAGATCAGTTCACCTCTCTAACTCAACGACAGACTTCGCTGTGATGCAGTATGAGTCAGTGTTACAGGCTTTGGTTTTTCCATTTATATTTTGAGGTTGGACGTTAGCACGTTAGCGGGCTAGCACGCGGGGCGCACCGATTGGTGTCAACTCGTTAGAACCTGAGACCAGAAGCAGGCTACCTGAGGGCAATACCAGAACAAATGGTCTATTGATTTTGTATCCTCACAACAAAATCTGCAGAGCTGTGATGATTGTATGCTCCAAATATTCAACATTTTGTTGGTGGAAAGAATTCGGTAAAATAACTTTAGCTAAAAATCACAAAGTTTTGAATCTTGCATTATGTTATATTTCAACTCATGCACCCTGCACCATGGAATCGGTACATCAAAAATCTCTTCCCAACTATTTTGCAATCTCTATGGCACAGCTGTCAACATCCTGGTCCTCAAATGAAACTGGTATACTTTCCTATTTATGCTATTTTTGTTCGTCCACCAGTTGTGTTCCTGTATATTGTGCAGACATACCAGTTCTCTACCTCCTCTCGCTGTCACCTGCCTTCTCCATTTTGGGGGTAATACTGTAATCAATCGGTTGTAATCTTGGACTGAGCAGACCTTCCCATACCTTTCTGATAGCTTCATGAAATGGCATAACTATACCATTCCAATGTACAATATAAAAATAAAACGAAATACCCTTTTCAACACATATTAACCATAAATACAGGTATTTTATCAATCAGCACATTTAAATTCAGCCATAATATTTGTTGTATTATGTGTTCTATATTTTCAGGGGGAGGAAATTGAAATTTTAACCAGCTCTGCAATGCTTGTTTGAAAAAGAGAGATACTTTGAACAAGGTTTAATTTTCAATTAATTGAAAATGAGACATGGCAGTCTGCACAAAGGACAAAATGGATGAGATTTTCTTAGTAATCTTCTTGAGAACGATTTTTGGTTCAAGTAAAACTTCCGTACACTGTAAGTGAAGCTCTTAGAGAGAGGTTTAATGTTTTTACTGTATACGTAAAAACCCAGTTCATGTTCATTATATAAATAGGCACGCTTTATCTCGTCTGGTTTAGCATCCCAGATATAGAAACATATTTTTGGCTCAAATGATTTAGAAAAATGAATAATCAGGAGTAGGCAGCGCCTTAAGCAACTGAGTAAACTGAGATATGACTAAGGAGTTAATGAGTGTAATTGTTCCATAAATAGACAGGTATTTACCTCTCCAGGGTTGCACGATCTTGTCTATTTTTAATAGTTCTCTTTTTGAAATTCATTGTGGAGAGCTCATTTACATTTTTTATGATATGAATCCCAAGGGTTGTCTACCGTCAGCCTGTTTTATAGGTACACTGCAGGGTAATGTAAACGTTTTTTTTTTTAAATATCCAATACCTGATATTGTTTTAGTTCAGAGAGGCCAGAAAAGTTATCTAGATCTTCAGAGACATTGGTTCTAAGGTTCTATGGTTTCAAGGTTCTAAAGTTCTATGGTTCCGAGGTTCTAAGGTTCCAAGGTTCCAATGTTCTGAGGTTCTGATGTTCTAAGGTTATAAGGTTCTAGCTTGCGGACGTAATATAAAACATGATTCATCAGCATACATGGAAAAAAAAAAATTTAAGCCTTGGATTTCTAATCCTCTAATGTTGTTATTTGATCTGATTTTAATAGCTAGCATTTTGATGGCGATAACAAATAGATATGGTGACAGTGGACACCCTTGTTTAACTCCTCTTGACAGTTCAAAACTTTTTGTAGCCACTATTTACAAGTAGCCACTATTTACTATTTTACACCTGGGGATGCTACATGTAACTTTTCCCAATTGAATAAAAGACTCACCGAAATACCAAAAAATACAGCCATTTATATATAAAATCCAGTCTTACTTAATCAAATACCTTTTCAAAATCCGTTATGAATTCGAGGCCCTTGTCTAACTTCTCTTGACAGTTCAAAACTTTTTGTAGCCACTATTTACTATTTTACACCTGGGGATGCTATATGTAACTTTTACCAATTGAATAAAAGACTCACCGAAATACCAAAAAATACAGCCATTTATATATAAAATCCAGTCTTACTTAATCAAATACCTTTTCAAAATCCGTTATGAATTCGAGGCCCTTGTCTAACTTCTCTTGACAGTTCAAAACTTTTTGTAGCCACTATTTACTATTTTACACCTGGGGATGCTATATGTAACTTTTACCAATTGAATAAAAGACTCACCGAAATACCAAAAAATACAGCCATTTATATATAAAATCCAGTCTTACTTAATCAAATACCTTTTCAAAATCCGTTATGAATTCGAGGCCTGTTTTCTTAGATGTTTCATGTTGTTCTATTATTTTTAGTAGTTGTCGTATATTATCTCCAATGTACGTTGCTCACTCATTTTGCTCTCCTGCGCCTGACTTCATGCACCAGCTACATCTGACAGTATTATTTGGAAAGAATTTGATGATGAGAGAGAAATTACTTGTTTACTTTAATTACTTGTTACTTTTATTTCTTATTCTTATCCGTATTTTTTAAAACTGCGTTGTTTGTTAGGGGCTCATAAAAAAGCATTTCACTGTAAGGTCTACTCCCGTTGTATTCGGCGCATGTGAATAATAATTTGATTTGATTTGATTTGAAAATAAAAAATCTGCTTAAAATGTTTAGTTTCCAATTTTAAAATATCATTAGGAGAATCATGGATTAGTTACTGCAAATGATTATGGGTAGCGTTCCTGTGTTGGAGATTCAGGAAGAATTTGGTGCATTTTTCTCCATATTCCATCTAGTTTGCTTTATGTTTGTAATATATTACAATATTATAGTTCTTGACTAAGTTCCTGCAGTTATTATTTCTTCCCGCTAACGTTTTGCATCTCTGTTGTTAGTTCCCCCTTCTGTTTGCGTGACGATGTTTCGTTTCTTGCTGGGCAACATAACAGTTAATCGTTTGTTCACCTCTCACTCTCTAAGCCAAGGACAGACAGCACCGTGATGCGGTTTGATTTATATTTTTATATATATAGACGACAGAATGGAGGTCAACGGAGGTGAGTGTAGCCAATGGGAAACTGTAAGCTGTAAAAAAATATATATATATCTGCTAACTTTCCCAAAATTCCCAAATTTTCTAGAAATTTGAAGATTCTTAGTCCCCTGTTTATTCCCTTCTGATTCTGGTCATTTCTGGAAAAGGTGTGAATTTTAGGAAGGCTACCGTAACTTTTCGAGCCTACTAGCACTTAGCACTTGTTTTTTCTATCTAGACCCTAAAAGGGATCTTTGTCTGTGTCATGTTCTTTTGTTTGGCCTGATATGGTTCTCAATCAGAGGCAGGTGTTAGTCATTGTCTCTGATTGGGAACCAAATTTAGGTAGCCTGTTTTCTGTTGGGGTTTGTGGGTGGTCTTCAGTCTTTGTGTGTCTGCACCAGACAGAACTGTTTCGTTTATCGTCATTTTGTTTGTTTGTTTTACGTATTCGATTAAAATGTATACTTTTCACACTGCGCCTTGGTCCTCCTCTCTTCCTCCATGCAAGGAATGTTACATTCTGTTCCCATAGGAGAACTCTTTGAATAACACTTTTTAGTTTCAGTTAGAATCCTTTTAGTTCCAGGTAGAACCCTTTTAGTTCCAGTTAGAATCATTTTAGTTCCAGGTAGAACCCTTTTAGTTCCAGGTAGAATCATTTTAGTTACAGGTAGAACCCTTTTAGTTCCAGTTAGAATCATTTTAGTTCCAGGTAGAACCCTTTTAGTTCCAGTTAGAATAATTTTAGTTCCAGTTAGAATCATTTTAGTTCCAGGTAGAACCCTTTTAGTTCCAGTTAGAATCATTTTAGTTCCAGATAGAATCCTTTCCACAGAGGGTTCTGCATGGAACCCCAAATGAGTTATCCCTGGTACCAAAAAGGGTTCTCCTACAGTATGGGGATAACCAAACAACATCTAAGAGTGTAATTAGCATTTCACAATCCACATTCTGAGACCTAGAAGTGGTTGTCTCCTTTGTGGGCTTTTGTGGGTAACAATGCTTTGTGGGCTTTTGTGGGTAACAATGCATTGTGGGTGGCACATGTCGATGGATTCAGAGAGTTTCCTGGTTTGAGCCCAGGATGGAGCAAGGAGAGGGATGGAAGCAAAACTTACCAGTAGTGTAGTTCCTTCAACTCTCCTTCTCTAAGTCAAGGACAGCGCAGTGATGGCGTGTGAGTTTTTCCTGTTTATGTACCCGTATGACATCATGATTTATGAACACTTAAGTCCAGGACGCTGAGCAACATTGTTTGGCTTAATTACTCAACCCAACTCTTTAGGAGTTTCCCCCCTTGCAGCAATTTGCAATTACTGGGACGTTTTAGAGTAATGACCCAGCAGTTAATGGTGTTAAATTGATGAAACAAGACAAATAATGATTTCTTATAGTTCGCCAGAAGCTGGGTTTCCATCCAATTGACGACAGATTATCATGCAAATATTCTCAAATCCGCATATAAACAATACGGGCATTTTTCCACCAGAGATGTGTTTTCATCAAATTGACTTGTTGGAGTTAAACGCCTGTGTGATGAAGTAGTGCATATAAAAACCACTTCAGAAGTTATACTCCCGTGTAAATAAAGAAATAATAATACAATTAAAATGGGTTTCCATCGCATTTTCAACTCTACGGAAGGTTTTGTCAAACACATTTGAGTTATATAGCGAATGTGTCCCCTCTGCTGTTGGCACATGCATTCTAGCCAACAGCTGGCAGATACAGTCCGGGTATAGCCTACTATATGATGAGATTATTATGGACAAAAGAGATACAGTCCGGGTATAGCCTACTATATGATGAGATTACATGGACAAAAGAGATACAGTCCGGGGATAGCCTACTATACGATGAGATTACATGGACAAAAGAGCGAGATTATTTTTATTTGTCAAACAAATCAAATCAAAGCCATACCTTGAAGAAAAGAGATCTCAAAAGTCCTAAGATTAAGAATTGTTGACTTGCATAAAGCAGGAAACGAGTCTACGATACGTAAAACACTAAACAAGAATGTTGTTCTTGGGAGGACACACACAAAAAAAAAAAAACATTGCTGCACGTCTGAAGTTTGCAAAAGAGCACCTGGATGTTCCACAGCGCTACAGGCAAAATATTCTGTGGACAGATTAACCTGAAGTTGAGTTGTTTGTTTCAACCGCTGTGTCTTTGTCTGACGCAGAGTAGGTGAACGGATGATCTCCGCATCTGTAGTTCCCACCGTGAATGACGGAGGAGGAGGTGAGATAGTGTGGGGGTGCTTTGCTGGTGACAAAAAAAAACAAAAAAAAAAGCATTCCAGGTGAAGCTGGTTGAGAGAATGCCAAGGGTTTGAAAAGCTGTCATCAAGGCAAAGGGTGGCTATTTGAAGAATCTAAAATATTAAATATATTTTGATTTGATTAACACTTGTTTGGTTACTTCATAATTCCATATGTGTTATTTTCAAAGTTGTGATGGAAATAGTTTTATGGAAACTGACAAAAAATATTCCATGTTTAGATCATGAAAGTTTCAGGATATTGAGATCAATTGGCACCAATTATCGTGGACCATGAACCAATTGGACTACATTATCTATGGATGTAATATTTCATCATCATTCTTTATCAGACACTGTTTCTATGGTCCCATGTACCACTTTTCCAGACCATGTTTTAAGATTTGACATTACTGTACACTCACCGGCCACTTTATTTGGTACACCTCTCTACGACTCTACTGTACCCCCTTTTGCCTCCACAACAGCCTGAATTATTCACGCTGTTGGACGTTAAGAGATGCTCTTCTGCACAGCACTGTTTTAAACGGCTGTTTTTTGAGCATTTGTGGCCTTTCTGTTAGCTTGAATGAGTCTCCTCTGACCTCTCTCATTAAGAAGATGTTTTTGACCACAGAAATGAATGTGTTTTGTTTATGGCATCGTTCTCTGTAAACTCTAGAGACTGTAGTGTGTAAAAATCCCAGGAGGGCAACTGTTTCTGAGATGCTGGAACCGCCATGTGTGGCACCAACAATCATACCACGGTCAAAGTTGCTTAGATTACGCATCTTGCCCGTTCTAATGTTTGGTCGAACAACAACTAAAGCTCTCTACTCTATATACTCTATATATTGAGTTGCAGGCAGCCACATGATTCGCTGTTCAAAGGAGCAGGCTATTTGCGTTAACACGCAAGTGTACCTAACAAAGTGGCCGGTGAGTGTATGTATGCAGGCCCTTGTAACTGCTTTTCCAAGACTGCCAACTCGTCACTGATGATTGATTTCACATTGTGGTACTAGTATATAGTGAAATGAGTGGTATCCACCTACAACAACATAGCGATAACATGGAGCCGGCAGGTGATCCAGGTCACAATAGAGGTCAAGCAGTTGGAGGAGGAAGACGAGGAAGATGTGGTGGTCAAAGCAGGGGACGAGCGCCTCTTCTGAGAGGTGGTCGTGGGCCTCGTCTGAGAGGTACGGGGGAACGTGGTGGTCAAAGGAATGGCAGGGGACCAGCACCCCTTCTGAGAGGTGGCCGTGGGCCTCGTTTGAGAGGTGTGGTGGGGAACGTAGTGCGGCAGCAACAGCAAAGAGTGTCCAATGAAATCAGAGCTGTAGTTGTAGACCATGTCGTAAATCATGACAACGACTGAGGCAGCTACAATGATTCAACCAAACCTCAGAAGATCAACCGTTGGCCTCAATCATCAGAACTTTCCTCAATGAGAACCGGTAAGTCTTCAGCGTGCACTAAACATTAGGCTACTCTCAACTGTCAAATGACTGTATATGCCAATGTGTACCACAGAGTAGGTGATGTGACTAAATTTTTCTTACTGTAATTTTCCCTGCAGAATCGAGACTAGGCCAAATAGGGGAGGCAGAGGCAACATTCTGACTGACCAACAAGAGCGGGCTGTGGTCCATTTTGTTCGGGCCAGAAATGATATTCGCCTGACAGAAATTTGGTAGCACATCTTGGATAATGACGACATGTTCAACAATGTGGAAGCCATAAGTTTGCCGACTATTTTACGCATGCCGAAAAGACACCAGGTGTCTCTAAAACAGCTATACCGTGTGCCTTCTGAAAGAAATGCAGACAGAGTGAAGCAACTGAGGACTGAGTATGTTCAGGTGTGTTCAGTTTCAAGATGCCTGTTGCGAAAAATTCCCCCCCAAATTATTCATTGTAATCAGTAATTAACTTTCGAAATGTATTTTTAGACGGTGATGGAGCCGGATGCTGACGAAGAGTCCTATTTTTGGACGAGGCAGGCTTCAACCTGGCCAAGACAAGGAGGAGAGGTCGGAATTTCATTGGCCAGCAGGCAACCATCCAAGTACCTGGACAACGTGGGGCCAACATCACCAAGTGTGCGACTATATCGGAAGATGGTGTGATGGGACGCAAGACCTCGTATAGGATCATATAACGCAGCTCTCCTTGTAACCTTCCTTGATGAGCTAAATCAGGTCTGTAGAGCTGATGGCGTGACCTATGTCATTGTGTGAGATAATGTCAGGTTCCACCAAGCTCAAATGGTGCAAGCGTGGATTAAGACCCATCCACAATTTACCACCCTGTACTTACCCCGTACTCTCCTTTCCTTAACCCGATTGAGGAATTATTCTCCACATGCACCCCAGTATCTCTACTTGCACATCATCATCTGCACATCTATCACTCCGGTATTAATGCTAAATTGTAATTATTTTCACCTCTAGGGCCTATTTATTGCCGACCTCCCGACTCTTCTACATTTACACACACTGTACATAGATTTTTCTATTTTTCTATTGTGTAATTGACTGTACGTTTGTTTATTCCATGTGTAACTCTGTGTTGTTGTTTGTGTCGCACTGCTTTGATTTATCTTGGCCAGGTCGCAGTTGTAAATGAGAACTTGTTCTCAACTAGCCTACCGGGTTAAATAAAGGTGAAATAAAATTAAAAACAATTTAAAAAAAAAATGGAGGTGGAAGGTGCCCTCACAAACAAGCCGCCCTTCTCCAGAAGATTTGCCCAAAGATTCTTCCCAAGATGTTTGGCGAATGAAAACATCCATTGTGATGTGGATGAGAACCTGTGGGCCAAATCCACAAGACAGGGTTGATGGAAATATAGAAGTACAGTAATCAACCCTTTGCTTTGCTTTTTACAGTAAGCCAGGTGAGTAACACTGCAGTTGACGTTTTACAGTAAGCCAGGTGAGGAACACTGCAGTTGACGTTTTACAGTAAGCCAGGTGAGGAACACTGCAGTTGACGTTTTACAGTAAGCCAGGTGAGGAACACTGCAGTTGACCTTTTACAGTAAGCCAGGTGAGTAACACTGCAGTTGACGTTTTACAGTAAGCCAGGTGAGGAACACTGCAGTTGACCTTTTACAGTAAGCCAGGTGAGGAACACTGCAGTTGACCTTTTACAGTAAGCCAGGTGAGGAACACTGCAGTTGACCTTTTACAGTAAGCCAGGTGAGGAACACTGCAGTTGACCTTTTACGGTAAGCCAGGTGAGGAACACTGCAGTTGACCTTTTACGGTAAGCCAGGTGAGGAACACTGCAGTTGACCTTTTACAGTAAGCCAGGTGAGGAACACTGCAGTTGACCTTTTACAGTAAGCCAGGTGAGGAACACTGCAGTTGACCTTTTACGGTAAGCCAGGTGAGGAACACTGCAGTTGACCTTTTACGGTAAGCCAGGTGAGGAACACTGCAGTTGACCTTTTACTGTAGTTTTTATATATATATTTTTGCAGCTAATTATTTTTCCTTTGATTCAGAGAAACCTATATTGTGATTTTAATGTATTTCATCAATACATTTCAGATTTTGTTCAATGATTCTACTGTGTCTGTAGTATTCTCTCTACTAGTCCTTTTACAGTGATCTACTTATCACATATTTTGTACTACAATATTTAATGATTGTACGAACAACTACACAGTGAAACTACTATCTTGTGTGTAGGTGATCAAAATGAATGTTCCTATGGTATTTACATGATAAACTAGTTGTTTGAACCAATTATTCTGAAAATGCAAGGTTTGGGATTGTAGAAAAGGGTAACTCAAAGGTAAGGCCATACTCACTGTCAAAACAGTTGTCTTATCCACTCGGAGCTATCTAACTTGTGTGTGTGTGTGTGTGTGTGTGTGTGTGTGTGTGTGTGTGTGTGTGTGTGTGTGTGTGTGTGTGTGTGTGTGTGTGTGTGTGTGTGTGTGTGTGTGTGTGTGTGTGTGTGTGTGTGTGTGTGTGTGTGTGTGTGTGTATCCTGGAGGGTATAAGGCACTCTGTTTATAATCTAATAGAGAGCATTAACCTGTGTGTCATCTCAACTCCCTCTCTTCCACTAATATCTACTACCCAGAGCACCACTCCTATCTTCTACCCAGAGCACCACTCATATCTACCACCCAGAGGACCACTCCTATCTACCACCCAGAGGACCACTCCTATCTACCACCCAGAACACCACTCCTATCTACTACCCAGAACACCACTCCTATCTACCACCCAGAATACCACTAATATCTACTACCCAGAACACGACTCCTATCTACTACCCAGAGCACCACTCCTATCTACTACCCAGAACACCACTCCTATCTACTACCCAGAACACCACTCCTATCTACTACCCAGAACACCACTCCTATCTACTACCCAGAACACCACTCATATCTACTACCCAGAACACCACTCCTATCTACTACCCAGAACACCACTCCTATCTACTACCCCGAACACCACTCCTACCTACTACCCAGAGGACCACTCCTATCTACCACCCAGAAAACCACTCCTATCTACTACCCAGAACACCAGTCATAACTTCTACCCAGAACACCACTCATATCTACTACCCAGAACACCACTCCTATCTACTACCCAGAACACCACTCCTATCTACTACCCAGAACACCACTCCTATCTACTACCCAGAACACCACTCATATCTACTACCCAGAACACCACTCCTATCTTCTACCCAGAGCACCACTCATATCTACTACCCAGAACACCACTCATATCTACTACCCAGAACACCACTCCTATCTACCACCCAGAGCACCACTCCCCAGAGCAATCCCTCTGCTCTACTCTGATACATTGATCTAATAGAGATGGGACTCTATCCCTCTGCTCTACTCTGGTACATTCATCTGATAGAGATGGGACTCTATCCCTCTGCTCTACTCTGATACATTCATCTAATAGAGATGGGACTCTATCCCTCTGCTCTACTCTGGTACATTAATCTGATAGAGATGGGACTCTATCCCTCTGCTCTACTCTGGTACATTCATCTAATAGAGATGGGACTCTATCCCTCTGCTCTACTCTGATACATTGATCTAATAGAGATGGGACTCTATCCCTCTGCTCTACTCTGGTACATTAATCTAATAGAGATGGGACTCTATCCCTCTGCTCTACTCTGATACATTCATCTGATAGAGATGGGACTCTATCCCTCTGCTCTACTCTGATACATTCATCTAATAGAGATGGGACTCTATCCCTCTGCTCTACTCTGATACATTAATCTAATAGAGATGGGACTCTATCCCTCTGCTCTACTCTGGTACATTCATCTAATAGAGATGGGACTCTATCCCTCTGCTCTACTCTGGTACATTCATCTAATAGAGATGGGACTCTTTCCCTCTGCTCTACTCTGGTACATTCATCTAATAGAGATGGGACTCTATCCCTCTGCTCTACTCTGATACATTGATCTAATAGAGATGGGACTCTATCCCTCTGCTCTACTCTGATACATTAATCTAATAGAGATGGGACTCTATCCCTCTGCTCTACTCTGATACATTCATCTGATAGAGATGGGACTCTATCCCTCTGCTCTACTCTGATACATTCATCTAATAGAGATGGGACTCTATCCCTCTGCTCTACTCTGGTACATTCATCTAATAGAGATGGGACTCTATCCCTCTGCTCTACTCTGATACATTCATCTAATAGAGATGGGACTCTATCCCTCTGCTCTACTCTGATACATTCATCTAATAGAGATGGGACTCTATCCCTCTGCTCTACTCTGATACATTAATCTAATAGAGATGGGACTCTATCCCTCTGCTCTACTCTGGTACATTCATCTAATAGAGATGGGACTCTATCCCTCTGCTCTACTCTGGTACATTCATCTAATAGAGATGGGACTCTATCCCTCTGCTCTACTCTGGTACATTCATCTAATAGAGATGGGACTCTATCCCTCTGCTCTACTCTGGTACATTCATCTAATAGAGATGGGACTCTATCCCTCTGCTTTACTCTGGTACATTCATCTAATAGAGATGGGACTCTATCCCTCTGCTCTACTCTGGTACATTCATCTAATAGAGATGGGACTCTATCCCTCTGCTCTACTCTGGTACATTCATCTAATAGAGATGGGACTCTATCCCTCTGCTCTACTCTGGTACATTCATCTAATAGAGATGGGACTCTATCCCTCTGCTCTACTCTGGTACATTCATCTAATAGAGATGGGACTCTATCCCTCTGCTCTACTCTGGTACATTCATCTAATAGAGATGGGACTCTATCCCTCTGCTTTACTCTGGTACATTCATCTAATAGAGATGGGACTCTATCCCTCTGCTTTACTCTGGTACATTCATCTAATAGAGATGGGACTCTATCCCTCTGCTCTACTCTGGTACATTCATCTAATAGAGATGGGACTCTATCCCTCTGCTTTACTCTGGTACATTCATCTAATAGAGATGGGACTCTATCCCTCTGCTCTACTCTGGTACATTCATCTAATAGAGATGGGACTCTATCCCTCTGCTCTACTCTGATACATTCATCTAATAGAGATGGGACTCTATCCCTCTGCTCTACTCTGATACATTCATCTAATAGAGATGGGACTCTATCCCTCTGCTCTACTCTGGTACATTCATCTAATAGAGATGGGACTCTATCCCTCTGCTCTACTCTGGTACATTCATCTAATAGAGATGGGAATCTATCCCTCTGCTCTACTCTGGTACATTCATCTAATAGAGATGGGACTCTATCCCTCTGCTCTACTCTGGTACATTCATCTAATAGAGATGGGACTCTATCCCTCTGCTTTACTCTGGTACATTCATCTAATAGAGATGGGACTCTATCCCTCTGCTTTACTCTGGTACATTCATCTAATAGAGATGGGACTCTATCCCTCTGCTCTACTCTGGTACATTCATCTAATAGAGATGGGACTCTATCCCTCTGCTTTACTCTGGTACATTCATCTAATAGAGATGGGACTCTATCCCTCTGCTCTACTCTGGTACATTCATCTAATAGAGATGGGACTCTATCCCTCTGCTCTACTCTGATACATTCATCTAATAGAGATGGGACTCTATCCCTCTGCTCTACTCTGATACATTCATCTAATAGAGATGGGACTCTATCCCTCTGCTCTACTCTGATACATTAATCTAATAGAGATGGGACTCTATCCCTCTGCTCTACTCTGGTACATTCATCTAATAGAGATGGGACTCTATCCCTCTGCTCTACTCTGGTACATTCATCTAATAGAGATGGGACTCTATCCCTCTGCTCTACTCTGGTACATTCATCTAATAGAGATGGGACTCTATCGCTCTGCTCTACTCTGGTACATTCATCTAATAGAGATGGGACTCTATCCCTCTGCTCTACTCTGGTACATTCATCTAATAGAGATGGGACTCTATCCCTCTGCTTTACTCTGGTACATTCATCTAATAGAGATGGGACTCTATCCCTCTGCTCTACTCTGGTACATTCATCTAATAGAGATGGGACTCTATCCCTCTGCTTTACTCTGGTACATTCATCTAATAGAGATGGGACTCTATCCCTCTGCTCTACTCTGGTACATTCATCTAATAGAGATGGGACTCTATCCCTCTGCTCTACTCTGGTACATTCAGACACAATCATTGTAAATAGAACAACAGCCATCTAACATTTGACACATCAGCCTGTTTGGGTGGTTAGGTTTTGCAACACAAAGCCACACATGCAGTGAGTGGGCAGAGGCCATGGACGACACACAGAGGTCTTGAGCACTCTGTCTGCTTGTCACTAAATGATAGGAGGAAGGATATATGCCTTGTGGGCAGTGGACTGCCAGTGTAGATGAGAGTCAAGTCTAGTTCAGGCCTGTCCAGCTAACAGATAAACACACAGTATGCACAGATACTGACACCCACATAAACACCCACCCACCCACACCCACACCCAGCCACCCACACACAGCCACCCACACCCAGCCACCCACACACAGCCACCCACACCCAGCCACCCACACCCAGCCACCCACACCCAGCCACCCACACCCAGCCACCCACCCAGAGACAGACAGACACTGATGCAGTAACATGAGCACATAGACCCCGCCCCCCTCCCCCATACCTCTGCAGATGGGTCGGTCGTCGCTCCAGCCTACGTAGCTGTCTGTGACTCTCAGACAGCTGATGCTCTTAGAGCCCTGCAGCTCATAACCCTCATCACAGGAGTAGTGCACCGTGGTACCTCGCCTGTAGGGGGAGGTAGAGAGACAGAGGGTTAAACACATCCAGCTCATAACCCTCATCACAGGAGTAGTGCACCGTGGTACCTCGCCTGTAGGGGGAGGTAGACACCCACATAAACACACCCTTAGTATTCCTGAGTATTCCTGATTATTCCTTAGTATCCCTTATTATTCCTTAGTATTCCATTGTACTCCTTAGTATTCCATAGTATTCCATAGAATTCCTGAGTATTCCTGAGTAATCCTTAGTATTCCTTAGTATTCCTTAGTATTCCCTAGTATTCTTTGGTATTCCTGAGCATTCCTGAGTATTCCTGAGTATTCCTGAGTAATCCTTAGTATTCCTTAGTATTCCTTAGTATTCCTGATTATTCCTGAGTAATCCTTAGTATTCCTTAGTATTCCCGAGTATTCCTTGGTATTCCTTGGTATTCCTTAGTATTCCTTAGTATTCCTTAGTATTCCTGAGTATTCCTGAGTATTCCTTAGTATTCCTGAGTATTCCTGAGTATTCCTTAGTAATCCTTAGTATTCCTTAGTATTCCTTAGTATTCCTGAGTATTCCTTAGTATTCCTTAGTATTCCTTAGTATTCCCTAGTATTCATGGGTATTCCTGAGTATTCCTGAGTAATCCTTAGTATTCCTGAGTATTCCTGAGTATTCCTTAGTATTCCTTAGTATTCCTTAGTATTCATGGGTATTCCTGAGTATTCCTAAGTATTCCTTAGTATTCCTTAGTATTCATGGGTATTCCTGAGTATTCCTGAGTATTCCTTAGTATCTCTTAGTATTCCTTGGTATTCCTTAGTATTCCTTAGTATTCCTTGGTATTCCTTAGTATTCCTTAGTCACATTCTTGTAAACAAACAACACGTCATTGTTTTGTCTTCCTCACTACATGTTCATGTACTGTACTCTCCCCTCTGTACTCTCCCCTCTGTCTCCCCTCTGTACTCTCCCCCTGTACTCTCCCCTCTGTACTCTCCCCTCTGTACTCTCCCCCCTGTACTCTCCCCTCTGTCTCCCCTCTGTACTCTCCCCCTGTACTCTCCCCTCTGTACTCTCCCCCCTGTACTCTCCCCCCTGTACTCTCCCCTCTGTCTGTCTCTGTCTCTCCTTTACCTGAAGTCCGATCCTTTTCTTCTTCCTCGGTCAGGGATCCCCGGGTCGGGACACATGTTGTGTCCCTGGGCCACACCCATCTGAGACACTGAGAGAGGGGGATGAGAGAGAGGGATGAGAGAGAGGGATGAGAGAGAGGGATGAGAGAGGGGGATGCGAGAGAGGGATGAGAGAGAGGGATATTAGAGAGGGATGAGAGAGGGGGATGAGAGAGGGATGACAGAGAGGGATAAGCAATGGAGTGAGAGAAAGATGAGAGAGAGGGATGAGAGAGAGGGATGAGAGAGAGGGATGAGAGAGAGGGATGAAAGAGAGAAAGAGAGGACCGACAGAAGAAAGAGAGAGAGAGAGACAAAGCCATCACCTACAGAGAGATGAACCTGGAGAAGAGTCCCCTAAGCAAGCTGGTCCTAGGGCTCTGTTCACAAACACAAACACACCCCACAGAGCCCCAGGACAACAGCACAATTAGACCCAACCAAATCATGAGAAAACAAAAATATAATTACTTGACACATTGGAAAGAATTAACAAAAAAACAGAGCAAACTAGAATGCTATTTGGCCCTAAACAGAGAGTACACAGTGGCAGAATACCTGACCACTGTGACTGACCCAAACTTAAGGAAAGCTTTGACTATGTACAGACTCAGTGAGCATAGCCTTGCTATTGAGAAAGGCCGCCGTAGGCAGACATGGCTCTCAAGAGAAGACAGGCTATGTGCTCACTGCCCACAAAATGAGGTGGAAACTGAGCTGCACTTCCTAACCTCCTGCCCAATGTATGACCATATTAGAGAGACATATTTCCCTCAGATTACACAGATCCACAAAGAATTTGAAAACAAATCCAATTTTGATAAACTCCCATATCTACTGGGAGAAATTCCACAGTGTGCCATCACAGCAGCAAGATTTGTGACCTGTTGCCACAAGAAAAGGGCAACCAGTGAAGAACAAACACCATTGTAAATACAACCCATATTTATGCTTATTTATTTTAACTTGTGTGCTTTAACCATTTGTACATTGTTACAACACTGTATATATATAATATAACATGTGTAATGTCTTTATTGTTTTGAAACTTCTGTATGTGTAATGTTTACTGTTAATTTGTATTGTTTATTTCACTTTTGTATAATATCTACCTCACTTGCTTTGGCAATGTTAACACATGTTTCCCATGCCAATAAAGCCCCTTGAATTGAATTGAATTGAATTGAGAGAGAGAGAGAGAGAGAGAGAGAGAGAGAGAGAGAGAGAGAGAGAGAGAGAGAGAGAGAGAGAGAGAGAGAGAGAGTTAGATATTAACCGATTTTTACAGCGAAAATCCAGGTAAATATCCAACAGAAGCATTTAAACTAAACCTGATTTTTATTTTTTTACACTGATAATGACATACAGTCTACATCCACGAGGAGAGAAGTGTGAGGGTAAACGTGATTGGCATGCAAATACAGCAATCCCTCCCTCAGTGGATTTCTCAATTCAATACGATCAAACAGAGTGGTGCAGCTAGCTACCGCCAGGCTAAACAGCACTCTAGTGGTGCAGATAGCTACCGCCAGGCTAAACAGCACTCTAGTGGTGCAGCTAGCTACCGCCAGGCTAAACAGCACTCTAGTGGTGCAGCTAGCTACCGCCAGGCTAAACAGCACTCTAGTGGTGCAGCTAGCTTCCGCCAGGCTAAACAGCACTCTAGTGGTGCAGCTAGCTACCGCCAGGCTAAACAGCACTCTAGTAGTGCAGCTAGCTTCCGCCAGGCTAAACAGCACTCTAGTGGTGCAGCTAGCTACCGCCAGGCTAAACAGCACTCTAGTGGTGCAGCTAGCTATAGCCAGGCTAAACAGCACTCTAGTGGTGCAGCTAGCTATAGCCAGGCTAAACAGCACTCTAGTGGTGCAGCTAGCTACCGCCAGGCTAAACAGCACTCTAGTGGTGCAGCTAGCTATAGCCAGGCTAAACAGCACTCTAGTGGTGCAGCTAGCTACTGCCAGGCTAAACAGCACTCTAGTGGTGCAGCTAGCTACCGCCAGGCTAAACAGCACTCTAGTGGTGCAGCTAGCTATAGCCAGGCTAAACAGCACTCTAGTGGTGCAGCTAGCTATAGCCAGGCTAAACAGCACTCTAGTGGTGCAGCTAGCTGCCGCCAGGCTAAACAACACTCTAGTGGTGCAGCTAGCTATAGCCAGGCTAAACAGCACTCTAGTGGTGCAGCTAGCTACCGCCAGGCTAAACAGCACTCTAGTGGTGCAGCTAGCTACCGCCAGGCTAAACAGCACTCTAGTGGTGCAGCTAGCTATAGCCAGGCTAAACAGCACTCTAGTGGTGCAGCTAGCTACCGCCAGGCTAAACAGCACTCTAGTGGTGCAGCTAGCTATAGCCAGGCTAAACAGCACTCTGTGGTGCAGCTAGCTACCGCCAGGCTAAACAGCACTCTAGTGGTGCAGCTAGCTACCGCCAGGCTAAACAGCACTCTAGTGGTGCAGATAGCTACCGCCAGGCTAAACAGCACTCTAGTTGTGCAGCTAGCTACCGCCAGGCTAAACAGCACTCTAGTGGTGCAGCTAGCTATAGCCAGGCTAAACAGCACTCTGTGGTGCAGCTAGCTACCGCCAGGCTAAACAGCACTCTAGTGGTGCAGCTAGCTACCGCGAGGCTAAACAGCACTCTAGTGGTGCAGCTAGCTATAGCCAGGCTAAACAGCTTGCTACCTGCTCTGACATCCACTCATTACTAGAGCCAGAAGGCATCGACTGGGAACTTTCTTAACCTAATACTTGCAGAGAACTGTCAACATATTCATGACGTACCATTTGAAATACACATGTCTGCAGCATGTGTCATTGGCATAGTTTAAGCATTCATTTTCGTAATAGCTTTGTGAAAGTTATGGATTGATTTTCCTCTGTTGACCATCATCAACATGATCATCTATTTGTCTTTATTTAATTAATAACATATCTACCCCTCTCCTCCAATATGACAGCATCCTGCTAAAACATATTAACAGACTGAGACAGGAAGGGGAAGTGACACAGGGTCAGTGAGCCAGCCAACCCGGCAGGCCCCTTGACAGACAGGGCGGGGTCAAAGGCCCGACAGGTGGGGCTAAAACAAAAATGACACCGGTTGATTAGTCGAGACTCTGGCGCCTGGCAGGGGGGCTCATGAATATTGATGAAGGGGGGGGTTAGTCATTCTCTCGCAGGGTAGTCATTCGCAAGGGAACGGAGGACTGGTCATAACCAAGGGAACGGAGGACTGGTCAATAACCAAGGCAATGGAGATGGAGAGAAGAGGACTAGAGGAGATGGGTATGTGGTGATGGAGGTAGAGGACTAGAGGAGATGGGTATGAGGTGATGGAGGTAGAGGACTAGAGGAGATGGGTATGTGAAGATGGAGGTAGAGGACTAGAGGAGATGGGTATTTGATGATGGAGGTGGAGGACTAGAGGAGATGGGTATGTGATGATGGAGGTGGAGGACTAGAGGAGATGGGTATGTGGTGATGGAGGTAGAGGACTAGAGGAGATGGGTATGTGGTGATGGAGGTATAGGACTAGAGGAGATGGGTATGTGATGATGGAGGTAGAGGACTAGAGGACTAGAGGAGATGGGTATGTGGTGATGGAGGTAGAGGACTAGAGGAGATGGGTTATGAGGTGATGGAGATAGAGGACTAGAGGACTAGAGGAGATGGGTATGAGGTGATGGAGGTAGAGGACTAGAGGAGATGGGTTATGAGGTGATGGAGATAGAGGACTAGAGGAGATGGGTATGAGGTGATGGAGGTAGAGGACTAGGGGGAGATGGGTATGAGGTGATGGAGGTAGAGGACTAGAGGAGATGGGTATGTGGTGATGGAGGTAAGGGACTAGAGGAGATGGGTATGTGGTGATGGAGGTAGAGGACTAGAAGAGATGGTTATGAGGTGATGGAGGTAGAGGACTAGAGGAGATGGGTATGAGGTGATGGAGGTAAATGACTAGAGGAGATGGGTATGTGGTGATGGAGGTACAGGACTAGAGGAGATGGGTATGTGGTGATGGAGGTAGAGGACTAGAAGAATAGAGGAGATGGGTATGAGGTGATGGAGGTAGAGGACTAGAGGAGATGGGTATGTGGTGATGAAGGTAAATGACTAGAGGAGATGGGTATGTGGTGATGGAGGTAAATGACTAGATGATATGGGTATGTGGTGATGGAGGTAGAGGAGATGGGTATGAGGTTATGGAGGTAAAGGAAATGGGTATGTGTTGATGGAGGTAGGAGATGGGTATGAGGTTATGGAGGTAGAGGAAATGGGTATGAGGTGATGGAGGTAGAGTACTAGAGGAGATGGGTATGTGGTGATGGAGGTAGAGGACTAGAGGAGATGGGTATGAGGTGATGGAGGTAGAGGACTAGAGGAGATGGGTATGAGGTGATGGAGGTGGAGGAGATGGGTATGAGTTGAAGGAGGTAGAGGACTAGAGGAGATGGGTATGAGGTGATGGAGGTAGAGGACTAGAGGAGATGGGTATGAGGTGATGGAGGTAGAGGACTAGAGGAGATGGGTATGAGGTGGTGGAGGTGGAGGACTAGAGGAGATGGGTATGAGGTGATGGAGGTAGAGGACTAGAAGAGATGGTTATGAGGTGATGGAGGTGGAGGACTAGAGGAGATGGGTATGAGGTGATGGAGGTAGAGGACTAGAGGAGATGGGTATGTGGTGATGGACATGGTGGACTAGAGGAGATGTATTACTAATAGGATAAAGAGGAAGAGATGATAGATGGGGTGCTCCCTCAGTCCATGTTTCATGAAGACCACGATCAGCTCCTTTGTTTTGACACTCCCAGGGCCCTCACCTCCTCCCAGTAGGCCGTCTCGTCATTATTGGTAATCAGGCATCCTACTGTTGTGTCGTCCTCAAACTTGATGATTGAGTTGGAGGCGTGCATGGTCACGCAGTCATGGGTGAACGGAGTACAGGAGGGGGCTGAGAACGCACCCTTGTGGGTCCCCAGTGTTGAGGATCAGCCAAGTGGTAGGTGTTGTTTCCTACCTTCACCACCTGGGGGGCGGCCCGTCAGGAAGTCCAGGACCCAGTTGCACAGGGGGGGGGTTCAGACCCAGGGCCCCGAGCTTAATGATGAGCTTGGAGGGTACTATGGTGTTGAAGGGAGAGCTGTAGTCAATGAACAGCATTCTTACACAGGTTTCCCTCTTGTCCAGATGGGATAGGGCAGCGTGCAGTGTGATGGCTATTGCATCATCCGTGGATCTATTGGGGCGGTAAGCATATTGAAGTGGGCCTAGGGTGTCAGGTAGGGTACAGGTTATTTGATCCTTAACTAGCCTCTCAAAGCACTTCATGATGACAGAAGTGAGTGCCACGGGGCGATAGTCATTTAGTTCAGTTTCTTTTGCTTTCTTAGGTACAGGAACGATGGTGGACATCATGAAGCAAGTGGGGATAGCAGACTGGGATAGGGTGGGATGCCATCTGGGCCGGCAGCCTTGCGAGGGTTAACACGCTTAATGTCTTACTCACGTCGGCCACGGAGAACAAGAGCCCACAGTCCTTGGGAGCCGCATCAGTGGCGCTGTGTTATCCTCAAAGCAACGAAGGTGTTTAGGTTGTCCGGGAGCAAGACGTCGGTGTCCGCGAAGTGGCCGGTTTTCTTTTTGTAATCCATGATTGTCTGTCAGCCCTGCCACATACGTCTCGTGTCTGAGCCGTTTAATTACGACTCCACTTTGTCTCTGTACTGACGTTGTGCCTGTTTCATTGCCTTACAGAGGGAATAACTGCACTGTTTGTATTCAACCATATTTCCCAGTCACCTTGCCCTGGCTAAATGCAGTGGTTTGCGCTTCCAGATTAGTGTAAATGCTGCCATCTATCCACGGTTTCTGGTTTGGGTTTTAATAGTCACAGATGGAACAACATCTCCTAAACGCTTCCTGATGAACTCCGTCACTGTGTCCATGTATACGTCAATGTTATTCTCAGAGGTTACCAGGAACATATCCCAGTCCACGTGATCAAATAATCTTGAGCATGGATTCCGATTTGTCAGGCCAGCGTTGAATAGACCTTAGCATGGGTACTTCCTGTTTGAGTTTCTGCCTATAGGAAGGGAGGAGCAAAATGGAGTCGTGATCTGATTTGCAGAAGGGAGGGCGGGGGACGGCCTTGTAGGCATCCAGGAAGTTGGAGGAGCAATGGTTGAGTGTTTTACCAGAGCGAGTACTACAATCAATATGCTGATAAAACTTCGGTAGCTTTTCCTCAAATTTGTTTAAAATCCCCAGCTGCAATAAATGATGCCTCAGGATATACTGTTTCCAGTTTGCACAAAGTCCAGTGTAGTTCCTTGAGGGCCGTCGTGGTATCGGTTTGAGGGGGAAAATTCACGGCTGTGACTATAACCGAAGAGAATACTATTTGGAAGTAATATCGTCGGCATTTGATTGTGAGGTATTCTAGGTATATCCCGGAGAGAACCATGATTCTGTGAAAACAGAGAACGTTACTGTCCCGAATGTCTCTCTGGAAGGAGATCCTCGCCCTGAGCTCGTCTAGAGACTGAACATTAGCGAGTAATATACTCGGTAGCGGTGGATGGTTTGCACGCCTCCTGAGTCAGACTAAAGTTCACTCCGAATACCTCTTCTCCGGCGGCGTCTTGGAGCATCCTCTGGGATGAGTTCAAATTGCCCTGGTGGGTACAAACAAAGGACCCAACACGGGAAAGCCGTATTCCTGGCCGCTCTCATGTCCAAAATGTATTTACGGCTGTATGTAATAATAACACATAAAAAACATTCTGGGCTAATAATGTAATAAATAAGACAAAAAAATACAAAATACTGTAAAGTTGCTGTCGGCGCCATCGGCGCCATCTTGGTACAAATACCTCGTACATCGACTCGGTACTGGTACCCGGTGTATATAGCCAAGTTATACTCATTGTGTATTTAGTATTACTTTATCAAATCAAATGTATTTACATAGCCCTTCTTACATCAGCTGATATCTCAAAGTGCTGTACAGAAACCCAGCCTAAAACCCCAAACAGCAAGCAATGTAGGTGTAGAAGCACGGTGGCTAGGAAAAACTCCCTAGAAAGGCCAAAACCTAGGAAGAAACCTAGAGAGGAACCAGGCTATGAGGGGTGGCCAGTTATAATTATGTGTTATTACTTTACATGATTTCTTTATTGTCTTTCTCTCTGCATTGTTGGGAAGGTCCGTAAGTAAGCATTTTAGTGTTAGTCTACACCTGTTGTTTAAGAAGCACGTAACGAATAAAATGACATTTGAAACACTGCGTCTCTCTCTCTCTCATTGCCACCGAGCCTCGGAGAAAAGGGCAGGCCTTGCAATTACTGCTGTCCTCAACTACTCTCTCTGCATATTTACTCACATGGTGCCCCAAAAGGAACCCTATTCTCCACATAGTGAGAATGGAATGGAACCCTATTCTCTACATAGTGTATTACATTTGACCAGGGCCCACAGAGTTCTTGTCTAAAGTATTGCACTGCATAGGGAATAAGTTGCTGCATCTTTAACCCTCTATCTCCTCTCTCTGTCTCCTCTCTCTCTCTCTGTTTCTACACTCCTTTATCCCTGTATCCCTCCCTCTGTTTCTACTCTCGTTTAACCATCCCTGTATCCCTCCCTCTGTTTCTACATTCGTTTAACCACCCCCCCCCCCCCCACTGTCCATTTCCACACCTGGGGAGGAGAGAGGAACCTGTTGTGTGACTTTGCAGAAAAACTGTTGCAGAAGAGAAGTTGAACGGTGTACTTCAACAAGTGTATAACGACTAGGAACACTTACAAACTGATATCTTGTGATGATTGTCTTTACTGGGCATCATCTTCACTCCTCTGGACTTCAGCTCTGTCATCTTCTTCACTGTGGAGACCAGAGGATAATGTACAGTCAGATGACCTGTTTAATCAGTACTGTAGAGACCAGAGGATAATGTACAGTCAGATGACCTGTTTAATCAGTACTGTAGAGACCAGAGGATAATGTATAGTCAGATGACCTGTTTAATCAGTACTGTAGAGGTCAGAGGATAATGTACAGTCAGATGACCTGTTTAATCAGCACTGTAGAGACCAGAGGATAATGTACAGTCAGCACTGGGGAGTAAGATCCTATTAGGAACACAATAGGAAGGGGAGTAAGA
>NC_092111.1:43898787-43928787 GCF_045679555.1 Salvelinus alpinus | reverse complement strand
ATCAGCGGGGTGGAGATGTTGTTACCTACCCTCACCACCTGGGGGCGGCCCGTCAGGAAGTCCAGGACCCAGTTGCACAGGGCGGGGTCGAGACCCAGGGTCTCGAGCTTGATGACGAGTTTGGAGGGTACTATGGTGTTAAATGCTGAGCTGTAATCGATGAACAGCATTCTCACATGGGTATTCCTCTTGTCCAGATGGGTTAGGGCAGTGTGCAGTGTGGTTGCGATTGCGTCGTCTGTGGACCTATTGGGTCGGTAAGCAAATTGGAGTGGGTCTAGGGTGTCCGGTAGGGTGGAGGTGATATGGTCCTTGACTAGTCTCTCAAAGCACTTCATGATGACGGAAGTGAGTGCTACGGGGCGGTAGTCGTTTAGCTCAGTTACCTTAGCTTTCTTGGGAACAGGAACAATGGTGGCCCTCTTGAAGCATGTGGGAACAGCAGACTTGGATAAGGATTGATTGAATATGTCCGTAAACACACCAGCCAGCTGGTCTGCGCATGCTCTGAGGACGCGGCTGGGAATGCCGTCTGGGCCTGCAGCCTTGCGAGGGTTAACACGTTTAAATGTTTTACTCACCTCGGCTGCAGTGAAGGAGAGCCCGCAGGTTTTGGTAGGGGGCCGTGTCAGTGGCACTGTATTGTCCTCAAAGCGGGCAAAAAAGTTGTTTAGCCTGTCTGGGAGCAAGACATCCTGGTCCTCGACGGGGCTGGTTTTCTTTTTGTAATCCGTGATTGACTGTAGACCCTGCCACATACCTCTTGTGTCTGAGCTGTTGAATTTCGACTCAATTTTGTCTCTGTACTGAGACTTGGCCTGTTTGATTGCCTTGCGGAGAGAATAGCTACACTGTTTGTATTCGGTCATGCTTCCGGTCACCTTGCCCAGGTTAAAAGCAGTGGTTCGCGCTTTCAGTTTCACGCGAATGCTGCCGTCAATCCACGGTTTCTGGTTTGGGAATGTTTTTATCGTTGCTGTGGGTACGACATCGTCAATGCACTTCCTAATGAACTCGCTCACCGAATCAGCATATTCGTCAATATTGTTGTTGGACGCGATGCGGAACATATTCCAATCTGCGTGATCGAAGCAGTCTTGAAGCGTGGATTCAGATTGGTCGGACCAGCGTTGAACAGACCTGAGCGCGGGAGCTTGTTGTTTGAGTTTTTGTTTGTAGGCTGGAATCAACAAAATGGAGTTTAACTGAATCATCCACAGCAGGGTTTCCTGAATCATTCACAGCAGGGTTTAACTGAATCATTCACAGCAGGGTTAACTGAATCGTTCATAGCAGGGTTTAACTGAATCGTTCACAGCAGGTTTTAACTGAATCATTCACAGCAGGACTTAACTGAATCATTCACAGCAGGACTTAACTGAATCATTCACAGCAGGGCTTAACTGAATCATTCACAGCAGGGCTTAACTGAATCGTTCATAGCAGGGTTTAACTGAATCATTCATAGCAGGGTTTAACTGAATCATTCACAGCAGGACTTAACTGAATCATTCACAGCAGGACTTAACTGAATCATTCACAGCAGGACTTAACTGAATCATTCACAGCAGGACTTAACTGAATCATTCACAGCAGGGCTTAACTGAATCGTTCATAGCAGGGTTTAACTGAATCATTCATAGCAGGGTTTAACTGAATCTTTCACAGCAGGACTTAACTGAATCATTCACAGCAGGACTTAACTGAATCATTCACAGCAGGACTTAACTGAATCATTCACAGCAGGACTTAACTGAATCATTCACAGCAGGACTTAACTGAATCATTCACAGCAAGACTTAACTGAATCATTCACAGCAGGACTTAACTGAATAATTCATAGCAGGACTTAACTGAATCATTCACAGCAGGGTTAACTGAATCATTCACAGCAGGGTTAACTGAATCATTCATAGCAGGGTTTAAAATGAATCGTTCACAGCAGGATTTAATATGAATCGTTCACTGCAGGGTTTAACTGCAAAAAATAAAATAAAAATGAAACTACATAAACTCATTTGAAAACCATTATCTCCTTCCGACACGAGACTACAGTATATAGGATCTGATATAGTACTCTACTGTAGAGACTACAGTATGTGGATATGATAAAGTACTCTACTGTAGAGACTACAGTATATAGGATCTGATATAGTACTCTACTGTGGAGACTACAGTATATAGGATCTGATATAGTACTCTACTGTGGAGACTACAGTATATAGGATCTGATATAGTACTCTACTGTGGAGACTACAGTATATAGGATCTGATATAGTACTCTACTGTAGAGACTACAGTATATAGGATCTGATATAGTACTCTGCTATACAGTATATATGATCTGATATAGTACTCTACCGTAGAGATTACAGTATATAGGATCTGATATAGTACTCTACTGTAGAGACTACAGTATATATGATCTGATATAGTACTCTACTGTAGAGACTAGACTACAGTATATAGGATATGATATAGTACTCTACTGTAGAGACTACAGTATATAGGATCTGATATAGTACTCTACTGTAGAGACTACAGTATATAGGATCTGATATAGTACTCTACTGTAGAGACTACAGTATATAGGATCTGATATAGTACTCTACTGTAGATACTACAGTATATAGGATCTGATATAGTACTCTACTGTGGAGACTACAGTATATAGGATCTGATATAGTACTCTGCTGTAGAGACTACAGTATATAGGATCTGATATAGTACTCTACTGTAGAGACTACAGTATATAGGATCTGATATAGTACTCTACTGTAGATACTAGACTACAGTATATAGGATCTGATATAGTACTCTACTGTACAGACTACAGTATATAGGATCTGATATAGTACTCTACTGTAGAGACTACAGTATATAGGATCTGATATAGTACTCTACTGTAGAGACTACAGTATATAGGTTCTGATATAGTACTCTACTGTAGAGACTACAGTATATAGGATCTGATATAGTACTCTACCGTAGAGACTACAGTATATAGGATCTGATAGAGTACTCTACTGTAGACACTACAGTATATAGGATCTGATATAGTACTCTACTGTAGAGACTACAGTATATAGGATCTGATAGAGTACTCTACTGCAAATTAAGACTGTGAATGCAATGACATTCACAGTGAATCAACACTCTGTTTACAGGATACAGAAACACACAAACAAACACACACACACACGCACACAATCTCCATCCTGTACATTAGATTTCTCTGACTAGTTGCCCCTCCGCAGCTACCCATCAACCTCCTCCTCAAAATATTGCATTATGGGAATCCACCACCCACCAGTCATTAAAATACTGAAATGAAAAACGAGGAAAAAAAAGGTAAGGAAGAACGGAAGTGAAAATAAAATAAGTATTAAAACAAATGTTTTTGTTTAATAGCAGGCCTACTTTAAATGCAGCACCAGTTTCCATGCCGTGGGCGAAAGCTGTGTAAGGTTTTTCATAACTACAGAAAGTGGTGGTGTACTGAGTCTGACTGAGATATCTAACTGGTACAGATTGCCCTTCAGAGCTTTGTATGTATATATGTGTGTGTGTGTGTGTGTGTGTGTGTGTGTGTGTGTGTGTGTGTGTGTGTGTGTGTGTGTGTGTGTGTGTGTGTGTGTGTGTGTGTGTGTGTGTGTGTGTGTGTGTGTGTGTGTGTGTGTGTGTGTGTGTGTGTGTGTGTGTGTGTATCACTGTGTGAATGTGTGTGTGTGTAAGTAGAACCCTGTAAAGATCTTCGCAGACATTCCAAACCCCAGGATCTGAATTAGCTGGTATTTTTAGGAAGACAAAAGCCTCTAGTTTTAAAATGAGCCTGGCTTACTGTTGCAACAAGGCGAAACCAAAACAGACATTTAAAAGCGAGAGAGAGAGAGACAGACAGACAGACAGACAGACAGACAGACAGACAGACAGACAGACAGACAGACAGACAGACAGACAGACAGACAGACAGACAGACAGACAGACAGACAGACAGACAGACAGACAGACAGACAGACAGACAGACAGACAGACAGACAGACAGACAATAGACCGTGGCTTCGAATGGTGGATTTGTCGGGAAAGTTGTCTGTCTGATAGAGGCAGAACCCTGCGTCGTTTCGTTTTCTGCCCTTTTCGAAGTCACAGCTGTCTTACCGAGGCCAGACAGAGAGAGGAAGATAAAAGGCAGAACATGGTTGTAAATAAAAGTAATACTAAATAGACAATGAGTAACGATAACTTGGTAATTTACACAGGGTACCAGTACCGAGTCGATGTGCAGGGGTACGAGGTGATTGAGGAAGATATGTACATATAACTAGGAATAAAGTGACAGATAATAAACAGTAGCAGCAGTATGTGACGAGTCAAAAACTGTTTTTGGCAAAAAAAGAGTCAAAGCGGCTATTTGATGAACTAGTTAACAAAACTATTTAGCGTTCTTTATGTCTTGGGGGTAGAAGTTGTTCAGAGTCCTGTTGGTTACAGACGTGGTGCATCGGTACCATTCGCTATGCGCTAGCAGAGAGAACAGTCTATGACGTGGGTAGGTTACAGACGTGGTGCATCGGTACCATTCGCTATGCGCTAGCAGAGAGAACAGTCTATGACGTGGGTAGGTTACAGACGTGGTGCATCGGTACCATTCGCTATGCGCTAGCAGAGAGAACAGTCTATGACGTGGGTAGGTTACAGACGTGGTGCATCGGTACCATTCGCTATGCGCTAGCAGAGAGAACATTCTATGACGTGGGTAGGTTACAGACGTGGTGCATCGGTACCATTCGCTATGCGCTAGCAGAGAGAACAGTCTACGACGTGGGTAGGTTACAGACGTGGTGCATCGGTACCATTCGCTATGCGCTAGCAGTGAGAACAGTCTACGACGTGGGTAGGTTACAGACGTGGTGCATCGGTACCATTCGCTATGCGCTAGCAGAGAGAACAGTCTACGACGTGGGTAGGTTACAGACGTGGTGCATCGGTACCATTCGCTATGCGCTAGCAGAGAGAACAGTCTATGACGTGGGTAGGTTAAAGACGTGGTGCATCGGTACCATTCGCTATGCGCTAGCAGAGAGAACAGTCTATGACGTGGGTAGGTTACAGACGTGGTGCATCGGTACCATTCGCTATGCGCTAGCAGAGAGAACAGTCTATGACGTGGGTAGGTTACAGACGTGGTGCATCGGTACCATTCGCTATGCGCTAGCAGAGAGAACAGTCTATGACGTGGGTAGGTTACAGACGTGGTGCATCGGTACCATTCGCTATGCGCTAGCAGAGAGAACAGTCTACGACGTGGGTAGGTTACAGACGTGGTGCATCGGTACCATTCGCTATGCGCTAGCAGAGAGATCAGTCTATGACGTGGGTAGGTTACAGACGTGGTGCATCAGTACCATTCGCTATGCGCTAGCAGAGAGAACAGTCTACGACGTGGGTAGGTTACAGACGTGGTGCATCGGTACCATTCGCTATGCGCTAGCAGAGAGAACAGTCTATGACGTGGGTAGGTTACAGACGTGGTGCATCGGTACCATTCGCTATGCGCTAGCAGAGAGAACAGTCTATGACGTGGGTAGGTTACAGACGTGGTGCATCGGTACCATTCGCTTTGCGCTAGCAGAGAGAACAGTCTATGACGTGGGTAGGTTACAGACGTGGTGCATCGGTACCATTCGCTATGCGCTAGCAGAGAGAACAGTCTATGACGTGGGTAGGTTACAGACGTGGTGCATCGGTACCATTCGCTATGCGCTAGCAGAGAGAACAGTCTATGACGTGGGTAGGTTACAGACGTGGTGCATCGGTACCATTCGCTATGCGCTAGCAGAGAGAACAGTCTATGACGTGGGTAGGTTACAGACGTGGTGCATCGGTACCATTCGCTATGCGCTAGCAGAGAGAACAGTCTATGACGTGGGTAGGTTACAGACGTGGTGCATCGGTACCATTCGCTATGCGCTAGCAGAGAGAACAGTCTATGACGTGGGTAGGTTACAGACGTGGTGCATCGGTACCATTCGCTATGCGCTAGCAGAGAGAACAGTCTATGAAGTGGGTAGGTTACAGACGTGGTGCATCGGTACCATTCGCTATGCGCTAGCAGAGAGAACAGTCTATGACGTGGGTAGGTTACAGACGTGGTGCATCGGTACCATTCGCTATGCGCTAGCAGAGAGAACAGTCTACGACGTGGGTAGGTTACAGACGTGGTGCATCGGTACCATTCGCTATGCGCTAGCAGTGAGAACAGTCTACGACGTGGGTAGGTTACAGACGTGGTGCATCGGTACCATTCGCTATGCGCTAGCAGAGAGAACAGTCTACGACGTGGGTAGGTTACAGACGTGGTGCATCGGTACCATTCGCTATGCGCTAGCAGAGAGAACAGTCTATGACGTGGGTAGGTTACAGACGTGGTGCATCGGTACCATTCGCTATGCGCTAGCAGAGAGAACAGTCTATGACGTGGGTAGGTTACAGACGTGGTGCATCGGTACCATTCGCTATGCGCTAGCAGAGAGAACAGTCTATGACGTGGGTAGGTTACAGACGTGGTGCATCGGTACCATTCGCTATGCGCTAGCAGAGAGAACAGTCTATGACGTGGGTAGGTTACAGACGTGGTGCATCGGTACCATTCGCTATGCGCTAGCAGAGAGAACAGTCTACGACGTGGGTAGGTTACAGACGTGGTGCATCGGTACCATTCGCTATGCGGTAGCAGAGAGAACAGTCTATGAAGTGGGTAGGTTACAGACGTGGTGCATCGGTACCATTCGCTATGCGCTAGCAGAGAGAACAGTCTATGACGTGGGTAGGTTACAGACGTGGTGCATCGGTACCATTCGCTATGCGCTAGCAGAGAGAACAGTCTATGAAGTGGGTAGGTTACAGACGTGGTGCATCGGTACCATTCGCTATGCGCTAGCAGAGAGAACAGTCTATGACGTGGGTAAGTTACAGACGTGGTGCATCGGTACCATTCGCTATGCGCTAGCAGAGAGAACAGTCTATGACGTGGGTAGGTTACAGACGTGGTGCATCGGTACCATTCGCTATGCGCTAGCAGAGAGAACAGTCTACGACGTGGGTAGGTTACAGACGTGGTGCATCGGTACCATTCGCTATGCGCTAGCAGAGAGAACAGTCTATGAAGTGGGTAGGTTACAGACGTGGTGCATCGGTACCATTCGCTATGCGCTAGCAGAGAGAACAGTCTATGACGTGGGTAGGTTACAGACGTGGTGCATCGGTACCATTCGCTATGCGCTAGCAGAGAGAACAGTCTACGACGTGGGTAGGTTACAGACGTGGTGCATCGGTACCATTCGCTATGCGCTAGCAGAGAGAACAGTCTATGATGTGGGTAGGTTACAGACGTGGTGCATCGGTACCATTCGCTATGCGCTAGCAGAGAGAACAGTCTACGACGTGGGTAGGTTACAGACGTGGTGCATCGGTACCATTCGCTATGCGCTAGCAGGTAGAACAGTCTACGACGTGGGTAGGTTACAGACGTGGTGCATCGGTACCATTCGCTATGCGCTAGCAGAGAGAACAGTCTACGACGTGGGTAGGTTACAGACGTGGTGCATCGGTACCATTCGCTATGCGCTAGCAGGTAGAACAGTCTACGACGTGGGTAGGTTACAGACGTGGTGCATCGGTACCATTCGCTATGCGCTAGCAGAGAGAACAGTCTACGACGTGGGTAGGTTACAGACGTGGTGCATCGGTACCATTCGCTATGCGCTAGCAGGTAGAACAGTCTACGACGTGGGTAGGTTACAGACGTGGTGCATCGGTACCATTCGCTATGCGCTAGCAGAGAGAACAGTCTACGACGTGGGTAGGTTACAGACGTGGTGCATCGGTACCATTCGCTATGCGCTAGCAGAGAGAACAGTCTACGACGTGGGTAGGTTACAGACGTGGTGCATCGGTACCATTCGCTATGCGCTAGCATAGAGAACAGTCTATGACGTGGGTAGGTTACAGACGTGGTGCATCGGTACCATTCGCTATGCGCTAGCAGAGAGAACAGTCTATGACGTGGGTAGGTTACAGACGTGGTGCATCGGTACCATTCGCTATGCGCTAGCAGAGAGAACAGTCTATGACGTGGGTAGGATACAGACGTGGTGCATCGGTACCATTCGCTATGCGCTAGCAGAGAGAACAGTCTATGACGTGGGTAGGTTACAGACGTGGTGCATCGGTACCATTCGTTATGCGCTAGCAGAGAGAACAGTCTATGACGTGGGTAGGTTACAGACGTGGTGCATCGGTACCATTCGCTATGCGCTAGCAGAGAGAACAGTCTACGACGTGGGTAGGATACAGACGTGGTGCATCGGTACCATTCGCTATGCGCTAGCAGAGAGAACAGTCTACGACGTGGGTAGGTTACAGACGTGGTGCATCGGTACCATTCGCTATGCGCTAGCAGAGAGAACAGTCTATGACGTGGGTAGGTTACAGACGTGGTGCATCGGTACCATTCGCTATGCGCTAGCAGAGAGAACAGTCTATGACGTGGGTAGGTTACAGACGTGGTGCATCGGTACCATTCGCTATGCGCTAGCAGAGAGAACAGTCTACGACGTGGGTAGGTTACAGACGTGGTGCATCGGTACCATTCGCTATGCGCTAGCAGAGAGAACAGTCTATGAAGTGGGTAGGTTACAGACGTGGTGCATCGGTACCATTCGCTATGCGCTAGCAGAGAGAACAGTCTATGACGTGGGTAGGTTACAGACGTGGTGCATCGGTACCATTCGCTATGCGCTAGCAGAGAGAACAGTCTACGACGTGGGTAGGTTACAGACGTGGTGCATCGGTACCATTCGCTATGCGCTAGCAGAGAGAACAGTCTATGAAGTGGGTAGGTTACAGACGTGGTGCATCGGTACCATTCGCTATGCGCTAGCAGAGAGAACAGTCTATGACGTGGGTAGGTTACAGACGTGGTGCATCGGTACCATTCGCTATGCGCTAGCAGAGAGAACAGTCTACGACGTGGGTAGGTTACAGACGTGGTGCATCGGTACCATTCGCTATGCGCTAGCAGAGAGAACAGTCTACGACGTGGGTAGGTTACAGACGTGGTGCATCGGTACCATTCGCTATGCGCTAGCATAGAGAACAGTCTATGACGTGGGTAGGTTACAGACGTGGTGCATCGGTACCATTCGCTATGCGCTAGCAGAGAGAACAGTCTATGAAGTGGGTAGGTTACAGACGTGGTGCATCGGTACCATTCGCTATGCGCTAGCAGAGAGAACAGTCTATGACGTGGGTAGGTTACAGACGTGGTGCATCGGTACCATTCGCTATGCGCTAGCAGAGAGAACAGTCTATGAAGTGGGTAGGTTACAGACGTGGTGCATCGGTACCATTCGCTATGCGCTAGCAGAGAGAACAGTCTATGACGTGGGTAGGTTACAGACGTGGTGCATCGGTACCATTCGCTATGCGCTAGCAGAGAGAACAGTCTACGACGTGGGTAGGTTACAGACGTGGTGCATCGGTACCATTCGCTATGCGCTAGCAGAGAGAACAGTCTACGACGTGGGTAGGTTACAGACGTGGTGCATCGGTACCATTCGCTATGCGCTAGCAGAGAGAACAGTCTATGAAGTGGGTAGGTTACAGACGTGGTGCATCGGTACCATTCGCTCTGCGCTAGCAGAGAGAACAGTCTATGACGTGGGTAGGTTACAGACGTGGTGCATCGGTACCATTCGCTATGCGCTAGCAGAGAGAACAGTCTACGACGTGGGTAGGTTACAGACGTGGTGCATCGGTACCATTCGCTATGCGCTAGCAGAGAGAACAGTCTATGAAGTGGGTAGGTTACAGACGTGGTGCATCGGTACCATTCGCTATGCGCTAGCAGAGAGAACAGTCTATGAAGTGGGTAGGTTACAGACGTGGTGCATCGGTACCATTCGCTATGCGCTAGCAGAGAGAACAGTCTATGACGTGGGTAGGTTACAGACGTGGTGCATCGGTACCATTCGCTATGCGCTAGCAGAGAGAACAGTCTATGAAGTGGGTAGGTTACAGACGTGGTGCATCGGTACCATTCGCTATGCGCTAGCAGAGAGAACAGTCTATGACGTGGGTAGGTTACAGACGTGGTGCATCGGTACCATTCGCTATGCGCTAGCAGAGAGAACAGTCTACGACGTGGGTAGGTTACAGACGTGGTGCATCGGTACCATTCGCTATGCGCTAGCATAGAGAACAGTCTATGACGTGGGTAGGTTACAGACGTGGTGCATCGGTACCATTCGCTATGCGCTAGCAGAGAGAACAGTCTATGACGTGGGTAGGTTACAGACGTGGTGCATCGGTACCATTCGCTATGCGCTAGCAGAGAGAACAGTCTATGACGTGGGTAGGATACAGACGTGGTGCATCGGTACCATTCGCTATGCGCTAGCAGAGAGAACAGTCTAAGACGTGGGTAGGTTACAGACGTGGTGCATCGGTACCATTCGTTATGCGCTAGCAGAGAGAACAGTCTATGACGTGGGTAGGTTACAGACGTGGTGCATCGGTACCATTCGCTATGCGCTAGCAGAGAGAACAGTCTACGACGTGGGTAGGATACAGACGTGGTGCATCGGTACCATTCGCTTTGCGCTAGCAGAGAGAACAGTCTACGACGTGGGTAGGTTACAGACGTGGTGCATCGGTACCATTCGCTATGCGCTAGCAGAGAGAACAGTCTATGACGTGGGTAGGTTACAGACGTGGTGCATCGGTACCATTCGCTATGCGCTAGCAGAGAGAACAGTCTACGACGTGGGTAGGTTACAGACGTGGTGCATCGGTACCATTCGCTATGCGCTAGCAGAGAGAACAGTCTACGACGTGGGTAGGTTACAGACGTGGTGCATCGGTACCATTCGCTATGCGCTAGCAGAGAGAACAGTCTATGAAGTGGGTAGGTTACAGACGTGGTGCATCGGTACCATTCGCTATGCGCTAGCAGAGAGAACAGTCTATGACGTGGGTAGGTTACAGACGTGGTGCATCGGTACCATTCGCTATGCGCTAGCAGAGAGAACAGTCTACGACGTGGGTAGGTTACAGACGTGGTGCATCGGTACCATTCGCTATGCGCTAGCAGAGAGAACAGTCTATGAAGTGGGTAGGTTACAGACGTGGTGCATCGGTACCATTCGCTATGCGCTAGCAGAGAGAACAGTCTATGACGTGGGTAGGTTACAGACGTGGTGCATCGGTACCATTCGCTATGCGCTAGCAGAGAGAACAGTCTACGACGTGGGTAGGTTACAGACGTGGTGCATCGGTACCATTCGCTATGCGCTAGCAGAGAGAACAGTCTACGACGTGGGTAGGTTACAGACGTGGTGCATCGGTACCATTCGCTATGCGCTAGCATAGAGAACAGTCTATGACGTGGGTAGGTTACAGACGTGGTGCATCGGTACCATTCGCTATGCGCTAGCAGAGAGAACAGTCTATGAAGTGGGTAGGTTACAGACGTGGTGCATCGGTACCATTCGCTATGCGCTAGCAGAGAGAACAGTCTATGACGTGGGTAGGTTACAGACGTGGTGCATCGGTACCATTCGCTATGCGCTAGCAGAGAGAACAGTCTATGAAGTGGGTAGGTTACAGACGTGGTGCATCGGTACCATTCGCTATGCGCTAGCAGAGAGAACAGTCTATGACGTGGGTAGGTTACAGACGTGGTGCATCGGTACCATTCGCTATGCGCTAGCAGAGAGAACAGTCTATGACGTGGGTAGGTTACAGACGTGGTGCATCGGTACCATCTCGCTATGCGCTAGCAGAGAGAACAGTCTACGACGTGGGTAGGTTACAGACGTGGTGCATCGGTACCATTCGCTATGCGCTAGCAGAGAGAACAGTCTATGAAGTGGGTAGGTTACAGACGTGGTGCATCGGTACCATTCGCTATGCGCTAGCAGAGAGAACAGTCTATGACGTGGGTAGGTTACAGACGTGGTGCATCGGTACCATTCGCTATGCGCTAGCAGAGAGAACAGTCTACGACGTGGGTAGGTTACAGACGTGGTGCATCGGTACCATTCGCTATGCGCTAGCAGAGAGAACAGTCTACAACGTGGGTAGGTTACAGACGTGGTGCATCGGTACCATTCGCTATGCGCTAGCATAGAGAACAGTCTATGACGTGGGTAGGTTACAGACGTGGTGCATCGGTACCATTCGCTATGCGCTAGCAGAGAGAACAGTCTATGAAGTGGGTAGGTTACAGACGTGGTGCATCGGTACCATTCGCTATGCGCTAGCAGAGAGAACAGTCTATGACGTGGGTAGGTTACAGACGTGGTGCATCGGTACCATTCGCTATGCGCTAGCAGAGAGAACAGTCTATGAAGTGGGTAGGTTACAGACGTGGTGCATCGGTACCATTCACTATGCGCTAGCAGAGAGAACAGTCTATGACGTGGGTAGGTTACAGACGTGGTGCATCGGTACCATTCGCTATGCGCTAGCAGAGAGAACAGTCTACGACGTGGGTAGGTTACAGACGTGGTGCATCGGTACCATTCGCTATGCGCCAGCAGAGAGAACAGTCTACGACGTGGGTAGGTTACAGACGTGGTGCATCGGTACCATTCGCTATGCGCTAGCAGAGAGAACAGTCTACGACGTGGGTAGCTGGAGTCTTTGACAGGTTCTTCCTCTGACTCTGCCTGGTAGACAGGTCCTGGATGGCAGGGAGCTCGGCCACAGCGGTGTATTGGATTAGTGTCTCGCTGTTTGAAAGCGGAAGCTCTAGCCTTTAGCTTGGTGCGCATGTTGCTTGGAATCCATGACTTCTGGTTGGGATATGTACGTACGGTCATTGTTGGGACGACGTCGTCGATACACTTATTAAATGAAGTCGGTGAGCGATCTGGTAAACTCCTCAATGCCATCGGATGAATCCCGGAACATATTCCAGTCTGTTCTAACGAAACAGTCCTGTAGTTTAGCATCTGCGTCATCTGACCACTTCCGTATTGAGGGCGTCACTGGTACTTCCTGCTTGAATTTTTGCTTGTAAGCAGAAATCAGGAGGATAGAGTTATGTTCAGATTGGCCAAATGGAAGGTTGAGGGAGAGTTTTGAAAGCGTCTCTGTGTGTGGAGTAAAGGTGGTGTCGAGTTTTTGGTGACAGATGACATGTGGTGACAGGTGGTGACAGGTGGTGACAGGTGGTGACAGGTAGTGACAGGTGGTGACAGATGACATGTGGTGACAGGTGGTGACAGGTGGTGACAGGTGGTGACAGGTGGTGACAGGTGACATGTGGTATGTGGTGACAGGTGGTGACAGGTGACAGGTGGTGACAGGTGGTGACAGGTGGTGACAGGTGGTGACAGGTGGTGACAGGTGGTGACAGGTGGTGACAGGTGACAGGTGGTGACAGGTGGTGACAGGTGGTGACAGGTGACAGGTGGTGACAGGTGACAGGTGGTGACAGGTGGTGACAGGTGGTGACAGGTGGTGACAGGTGGTGACAGGTGACAGGTGGTGACAGGTGACAGGTGGTGACAGGTGACAGGTGGTGACAGGTGACAGGTGGTGACAGGTGACAGGTGGTGACAGGTGACAGGTGGTGACAGGTGACATGCTGGTAGAAATGAGGTAAAACGGATTTCTGCATTTAAATCACCGGCCACTAGGAGCGCTACATCTGGATGAGCATGGTGTGACTTATGTCCCTGTACATCTCGTTGAATGCGATCTAGGTGCCGGCATCGGTTTGTGGTGGTAAATAGACAGCTATGAAATATAGAGCGTCCCATTGTCCCCAAAACATGTCACCACAGCATGTGAGGGGTAGGATGCTACTGAAATAAAGCACAGTGAAGCCTCCAGAGGGTTCTTCTACCATGCATTAAATACACCTAGCTGATGAGTTAAACAGCCCTGTCTACCATGCATTAAATACACCTAGCTGATGAGTTAAACAGCCCTGTCTACCATGCATTAAATACACCTAGCTGATGAGTTAAACAGCCCTGTCTACCATGCATTAAAAACACCTAGCTGATGAGTTAAACAGCCCTGTCTACCATGCATTAAATACACCTAACTGATGAGTTAAACAGCCCTGTCTACCATGCATTAAAAACACCTAGCTGATGAGTTAAACAGCCCTGTCTACCATGCATTAAAAACACCTAACTGATGAGTTAAACAGCCCTGTCTACCATGCATTAAAAACACCTAGCTGATGAGTTAAACAGCCCTGTCTACCATGCATTAAAAACACCTAACTGATGAGTTAAACAACCCTGTCTACCATGCATTAAATACACCTAACTGATGAGTTAAACAGCCCTGTCTACCATGCATTAAATACACCTAGCTGATGAGTTAAACAACCCTGTCTACCATGCATTAAAAACACCTAGCTGATGAGTTAAACAACGCTGTCTACCATGCATTAGAACACACCCTCTGCCATCTGCCACATTCACACACCCTCTGCAAAATGCACACACTGTCTGTCCCATTCCCTCACCCTGTACACCCTGTTACAATTCCCTCACCCTGTACATAGTGACACACTCCCTCACCCTGTACATAGTGACACATTCCCTCACCCTGTACATAGTGACACATTCCCTCACCCTGTACATAGTGACACATTCCCTCACCCTGTTCATAGTGACACATTCCCTCACCCTGTACATAGTGACACATTCCCTCACCCTGTACATAGTGACACACTCCCTCACCCTGTACATAGTGACACATTCCCTCACCCTGTACATAGTGACACACTCCCTCACCCTGTTCATAGTGACACATTCCCTCACCCTGTACATAGTGTCACACTCCCTCACCCTGTACATAGTGTCACATTCCCTCACCCTGTACATAGTGTCACATTCCCTCACCCTGTACATAGTGACACATTCCCTCACCCTGTACATAGTGTCACATTCCCTCACCCTGTACATAGTGACACACTCCCTCACCCTGTACATAGTGTCACATTCCCTCACCCTGTTCATAGTGACACACTCCCTCACCCTGTTCATAGTGACACATTCCCTCACCCTGTACATAGTGACACATTCCCTCACCCTGTACATAGTGACACATTCCCTCACCCTGTACATAGTGACACATTCCCTCACCCGGTACATAGTGACACATTCCCTCACCCTGTACATAGTGACACATTCCCTCACCCTGTACATAGTGACACATTCCCTCACCCTGTACATAGTGACACATTCCATCACCCTGTACATAGTGACACAGAGGATGGAATGTCACAGTTGCCTACTTGTTTGACATTATGGAAAATCTTAGCTATTTTTATAAAGATGATGTTATGGGAACACTATGTGAATTTTAAATGTTTTGTTAACTTCCCCTTTATACTCAACACTAAGCAAAGCTGACAACCTGATTGACAGACCCAGTCGTTGACCAGACATGATTACAAAGAGACAGGTATGGTGTGTAACTCATAGTTCAAAGTTCAAACTCTCAGTGATCTACTTTACCTCATCAGGCATTCCATTCCCTACCTAACTGCTGGGCTTCAACATATGGCTCACATGCAGCCATAGAACAATGTATGGGGAGAAGGCGTAGATGAATTCGCAACAGCAAATCAATCAACATCCTACTGTACCTCTGCCTTTTACTGAAATTACTTTCCTTCCCTTTTCACATGACAACATTATTTATTTTTTCATCTGATTGGAGGAATGGAAAGATGGAGGAGAGGAGGGGTGGAGGAGAGGAGGGAGGGAGCGATGGAGGAGAGGAGGAATGGAAAGATGGGGGAGAGGAGGGATGGAGGAGAGGAGGGATGGAGGGATGGAGGGATGGAGGAGAGGAGGGATGGAGCGATGGAGGAGAGGAGGGATGGAGGAGAGGAGGGATGGAGGGATGGAGGAGAGGAGGGATGGAGGAGAGGAGGGATGGAGCGATGGAGGAGAGGAGGGATGGAGGAGAGGAGGGATGGAGGGATGGAGGAGAGGAGGGATGGAGCGATGGAGGAGAGGAGGGATGGAGGGATGGAGGAGAGGAGGGATGGAGGGATGGAGGAGAGAAGGGATGGAGGGATGGCTGGATGAAGGGATGGCTGGATGAAGGGATGGAGGAGAGGGGGGATGGAGTGATGGATGGAGGAGAGGAAGGATGAGGGATGGAGGGATGGATGGATGAAGGGATGGAGGACAGGGGGGATGGAGGGATGGAGGGATGGAGGGATGGATGGATGAAGGGATGGAGGACAGGGGGGATGGAGGGATGGAGGGATGGATGGATGAAGGGAGTGGTGTGGAAATGTGACACCTTGTCATTTAACATTAGCTACGATGGTTGAAAAACAGTACAGATAATGTGTGTTTAAGGAATGTAAGACTATTAAACAGCTTCTATTACCATCAGACTGTTGAACAGCTTCTATTACCATCAGACTGTTGAACAGCTTCTATCACCATCAGACTGTTGAACAGCTTCTATTACCATCAGACTGTTGAACAGCTTCTATCACCATCAGACTGTTGAACAGCTTCTATTACCATCAGACTGTTGAACAGCTTCTATTACCAGACCATCAGACTGTTGAACAGCTTCTATCACCATCAGACTGTTGAACAGCTTCTATCACCATCAGACTGTTGAACAGCTTCTATCACCATCAGACTGTTGAACAGCTTCTATTACCATCAGACTGTTGAACAGCTTCTATCACCATCAGACTGTTGAACAGCTTCTATTACCATCAGACTGTTGAACAGCTTCTATCACCATCAGACTGTTGAACAGCTTCTATTACCATCAGACTGTTGAACAGCTTCTATTACCATCAGACTGTTGAACAGCTTCTATCACCATCAGACTGTTGAACAGCTTCTATCACCATCAGACTGTTGAACAGCTTCTATCACCATCAGACTGTTGAACAGCTTCTATCACCATCAGACTGTTGAACAGCTTCTATCACCATCAGACTGTTGAACAGCTTCTATTACCATCAGACTGTTGAACAGCTTCTATTACCATCAGACTGTTGAACAGCTTCTATTACCATCAGACTGTTGAACAGCTTCTATTACCATCAGACTGTTGAACAGCTTCTATTACCATCAGACTGTTGAACAGCTTCTATTACCATCAGACTGTTGAACAGCTTCTATTACCATCAGACTGTTGAACAGCTTCTATTACCATCAGACTGTTGAACAGCTTCTATTACCATCAGACTGTTGAACAGCTTCTATCACCATCAGACTGTTAAACAGCTTCTATCACCATCAGACTGTTGAACAGCTTCTATTACCATCAGACTGTTGAACAGCTTCTATTACCATCAGACTGTTGAACAGCTTCTATTAACATCAGACTGTTGAACAGCTTCTGTTATCAGACCATCAGACTGTTGAACAGCTTCTATCACCATCAGACTGTTGAACAGCTTCTATTACCATCAGACTGTTGAACAGCTTCTATTACCATCAGACTGTTGAACAGCTTCTATCACCATCAGACTGTTAAACAGCTTCTATTACCATCAGACTGTTGAACAGCTTCTATTACCATCAGACTGTTGAACAGCTTCTATTACCATCAGACTGTTGAACAGCTTCTATTACCATCAGACTGTTGAACAGCTTCTATTACCATCAGACTGTTGAACAGCTTCTATTACCATCAGACTCTTGAACAGCTTCTATCACCATCAGACTGTTGAACAGCTTCTATTACCATCCGACTGTTGAACAGCTTCTATTACCATCAGACTGTTGAACAGCTTCTATCACCATCAGACTGTTGAACAGCTTCTATTACCATCAGACTGTTGAACGGCTTCTATCACCATCAGACTGTTGAACAGCTTCTATTACCATCAGACTGTTGAACAGCTTCTATCACCATCAGACTGTTAAACAGCTTCTATTACCAGACCATCAGACTGTTGAACGGCTTCTATTACCATCAGACTGTTGAACAGCTTCTATTACCATCAGACTGTTGAACAGCTTCTATTACCATCAGACTGTTAAACAGCTTCTATTACCAGACCATCAGACTGTTGAAGAGCTTCTATTACCATCAGACTGTTGAACAGCTTCTATTACCATCAGACTGTTGAACAGCTTCTATTACCATCAGACTGTTAAACAGCTTCTATCACCATCAGACTGTTGAACAGCTTCTATCACCATCAGACTGTTAAACAGCTTCTATTACCATCAGACTGTTGAACAGCTTCTATCACCATCAGACTGTTAAACAGCTTCTATTACCATCAGACTCTTGAACAGCTTCTATCACCATCAGACTGTTGAACAGCTTCTATTACCATCAGACTGTTGAACAGCTTCTATTACCATCAGACTGTTGAACAGCTTCTATTACCATCAGACTGTTGAACAGCTTCTATTACCATCAGACTGTTGAACAGCTTCTATTACCATCAGACTGTTGAACAGCTTCTATTACCATCAGACTGTTGAACAGCTTCTATTACCATCAGACTGTTGAACAGCTTCTATTACCATCAGACTGTTGAACAGCTTCTATTACCATCAGACTGTTGAACAGCTTCTATTACCATCAGACTGTTGAACAGCTTCTATTACCATCAGACTCTTGAACAGCTTCTATTACCATCAGACTGTTGAACAGCTTCTATCACCATCAGACTGTTGAACAGCTTCTATCACCATCAGACTGTTGAACAGCTTCTATTACCATCAGACTGTTGAACAGCTTCTATCACCATCAGACTGTTGAACGGCTTCTATTACCATCAGACTGTTGAACAGCTTCTATTACCATCAGACTGTTGAACAACTTCTATTACCATCAGACTGTTGAACGGCTTCTATTACCATCAGACTGTTGAACAGCTTCTATTACCATCAGACTGTTGAACAGCTTCTATTACCATCAGACTGTTGAACAGCTTCTATTACCATCAGACTGTTGAACAGCTTCTATCACCATCAGACTGTTGAACAGCTTCTATTACCATCAGACTGTTGAACAGCTTCTATCACCATCAGACTGTTGAACAGCTTCTATTACCATCAGACTGTTGAACAGCTTCTATTACCATCAGACTGTTGAACAGCTTCTATTACCATCAGACTGTTGAACAGCTTCTATTACCATCAGACTGTTAAACAGCTTCTATTACCATCAGACTGTTGAACGGCTTCTATCACCATCAGACTGTTGAACAGCTTCTATTACCATCAGACTGTTGAACAGCTTCTATCACCATCAGACTGTTGAACAGCTTCTATTACCATCAGACTGTTGAACAGCTTCTATTACCATCAGACTGTTGAACAGCTTCTATTACCATCAGACTGTTGAACAGCTTCTATTACCATCAGACTGTTAAACAGCTTCTATTACCATCAGACTGTTGAACAGCTTCTATTACCATCAGACTGTTGAACAGCTTCTATTACCATCAGACTGTTGAACAGCTTCTATCACCATCAGACTGTTGAACAGCTTCTATTACCATCAGACTGTTGAACAGCTTCTATTACCATCAGACTGTTGAACAGCTTCTATTACCATCAGACTGTTAAACAGCTTCTATTACCATCAGACTGTTGAACAGCTTCTATTACCATCAGACTGTTGAACAGCTTCTATTACCATCAGACTGTTGAACAGCTTCTATTACCATCAGACTGTTAAACAGCTTCTATTACCATCAGACTGTTGAACAGCTTCTATTACCATCAGACTGTTTAACAGCTTCTATTACCATCAGACTGTTGAACAGCTTCTATTACCATCAGACTGTTAAACAGCTTCTATTACCATCAGACTGTTGAACAGCTTCTATTACCATCAGACTGTTGAACAGCTTCTATTACCATCAGACTGTTGAACAGCTTCTATTACCATCAGACTATTGAACAGCTTCTATTACCATCAGACTGTTGAACAGCTTCTATTACCATCAGACTGTTAAACAGCTTCTATTACCAGACCATCAGACTGTTGAACAGCTTCTATCACCATCAGACTGTTGAACAGCTTCTATTACCATCAGACTGTTAAACAGCTTCTATTACCAGACCATCAGACTGTTGAACAGCTTCTATCACCATCAGACTGTTGAACAGCTTCTATTACCATCAGACTGTTGAACAGCTTCTATTACCATCAGACTGTTGAACAGCTTCTATTACCATCAGACTGTTGAACAGCTTCTATTACCATCAGACTATTGAACAGCTTCTATCACCATCAGACTGTTGAACAGCTTCTATTACCATCAGACTGTTGAACAGCTTCTATTACCATCAGACTGTTGAACAGCTTCTATTACCATCAGACTGTTGAACAGCTTCTATCACCATCAGACTGTTGAACAGCTTCTATTACCATCAGACTGTGAACAGCTTCTATTACCATCAGACTGTTGAACAGCTTCTATCACCATCAGACTGTTGAACAGCTTCTATCACCATCAGACTGTTGAACAGCTTCTATCACCATCAGACTGTTGAACAGCTTCTATTACCAGACCATCAGACTGTTGAACAGCTTCTATCACCATCAGACTGTTGAACAGCTTCTATTACCATCAGACTGTTGAACAGCTTCTATCACCATCAGACTGTTGAACAGCTTCTATTACCATCAGACTGTGAACAGCTTCTATTACCATCAGACTGTTGAACAGCTTCTATCACCATCAGACTGTTGAACAGCTTCTATCACCATCAGACTGTTGAACAGCTTCTATCACCATCAGACTGTTGAACAGCTTCTATTACCATCAAACTGTTGAACAGCTTCTATTACCATCAGACTGTTGAACAGCTTCTATTACCATCAGACTGTTGAACGGCTTCTATCACCATCAGACTGTTGAACAGCTTCTATTACCATCAGACTGTTGAACAGCTTCTATCACCATCAGACTGTTGAACAGCTTCTATCACCATCAGACTGTTGAACAGCTTCTATCACCATCAGACTGTTGAACAGCTTCTATTACCATCAGACTGTTAAACAGCTTCTATTACCAGACCATCAGACTGTTGAACAGCTTCTATCACCATCAGACTGTTGAACAGCTTCTATTACCATCAGACTGTTGAACAGCTTCTATTACCATCAGACTGTTGAACAGCTTCTATTACCATCAGACTGTTGAACAGCTTCTATTACCATCAGACTATTGAACAGCTTCTATCACCATCAGACTGTTGAACAGCTTCTATTACCATCAGACTGTTGAACAGCTTCTATTACCATCAGACTGTTGAACAGCTTCTATTACCATCAGACTGTTGAACAGCTTCTATCACCATCAGACTGTTGAACAGCTTCTATTACCATCAGACTGTGAACAGCTTCTATTACCATCAGACTGTTGAACAGCTTCTATCACCATCAGACTGTTGAACAGCTTCTATCACCATCAGACTGTTGAACAGCTTCTATCACCATCAGACTGTTGAACAGCTTCTATTACCAGACCATCAGACTGTTGAACAGCTTCTATCACCATCAGACTGTTGAACAGCTTCTATTACCATCAGACTGTTGAACAGCTTCTATCACCATCAGACTGTTGAACAGCTTCTATTACCATCAGACTGTTGAACAGCTTCTATTACCATCAGACTGTTGAACAGCTTCTATCACCATCAGACTGTTGAACAGCTTCTATCACCATCAGACTGTTGAACAGCTTCTATCACCATCAGACTGTTGAACAGCTTCTATTACCATCAAACTGTTGAACAGCTTCTATCACCATCAGACTGTTGAACAGCTTCTATTACCATCAGACTGTTGAACAGCTTCTATCACCATCAGACTGTTGAACAGCTTCTATTACCATCAGACTGTTGAACAGCTTCTATCACCATCAGACTGTTGAACAGCTTCTATCACCATCAGACTGTTGAACAGCTTCTATCACCATCAGACTGTTGAACAGCTTCTATTACCATCAGACTGTTAAACAGCTTCTATTACCATCAGACTGTTGAACAGCTTCTATTACCATCAGACTGTTTAACAGCTTCTATTACCATCAGACTGTTGAACAGCTTCTATTACCATCAGACTGTTAAACAGCTGCTATTACCATCAGACTGTTGAACAGCTTCTATTACCATCAGACTGTTGAACAGCTTCTATCACCATCAGACTGTTGAACAGCTTCTATTACCATCAGACTGTGAACAGCTTCTATTACCATCAGACTGTTGAACAGCTTCTATCACCATCAGACTGTTGAACAGCTTCTATCACCATCAGACTGTTGAACAGCTTCTATCACCATCAGACTGTTGAACAGCTTCTATTACCAGACCATCAGACTGTTGAACAGCTTCTATCACCATCAGACTGTTGAACAGCTTCTATTACCATCAGACTGTTGAACAGCTTCTATCACCATCAGACTGTTGAACAGCTTCTATTACCATCAGACTGTTGAACAGCTTCTATTACCATCAGACTGTTGAACAGCTTCTATTACCATCAGACTGTTGAACAGCTTCTATCACCATCAGACTGTTGAACAGCTTCTATCACCATCAGACTGTTGAACAGCTTCTATTACCATCAAACTGTTGAACAGCTTCTATTACCATCAGACTGTTGAACAGCTTCTATTACCATCAGACTGTTGAACGGCTTCTATCACCATCAGACTGTTGAACAGCTTCTATTACCATCAGACTGTTGAACAGCTTCTATCACCATCAGACTGTTGAACAGCTTCTATCACCATCAGACTGTTGAACAGCTTCTATCACCATCAGACTGTTGAACAGCTTCTATTACCATCAGACTGTTAAACAGCTTCTATTACCATCAGACTGTTGAACAGCTTCTATTACCATCAGACTGTTTAACAGCTTCTATTACCATCAGACTGTTGAACAGCTTCTATTACCATCAGACTGTTAAACAGCTGCTATTACCATCAGACTGTTGAACAGCTTCTATTACCATCAGACTGTTGAACAGCTTCTATTACCATCAGACTGTTGAACAGCTTCTATTACCATCAGACTATTGAACAGCTTCTATTACCATCAGACTGTTGAACAGCTTCTATTACCATCAGACTGTTAAACAGCTTCTATTACCAGACCATCAGACTGTTGAACAGCTTCTATCACCATCAGACTGTTGAACAGCTTCTATTACCATCAGACTGTTAAACAGCTTCTATTACCAGACCATCAGACTGTTGAACAGCTTCTATCACCATCAGACTGTTGAACAGCTTCTATTACCATCAGACTGTTGAACAGCTTCTATTACCATCAGACTGTTGAACAGCTTCTATTACCATCAGACTGTTGAACAGCTTCTATTACCATCAGACTATTGAACAGCTTCTATCACCATCAGACTGTTGAACAGCTTCTATTACCATCAGACTGTTGAACAGCTTCTATTACCATCAGACTGTTGAACAGCTTCTATTACCATCAGACTGTTGAACAGCTTCTATCACCATCAGACTGTTGAACAGCTTCTATTACCATCAGACTGTGAACAGCTTCTATTACCATCAGACTGTTGAACAGCTTCTATCACCATCAGACTGTTGAACAGCTTCTATCACCATCAGACTGTTGAACAGCTTCTATCACCATCAGACTGTTGAACAGCTTCTATTACCAGACCATCAGACTGTTGAACAGCTTCTATCACCATCAGACTGTTGAACAGCTTCTATTACCATCAGACTGTTGAACAGCTTCTATCACCATCAGACTGTTGAACAGCTTCTATTACCATCAGACTGTGAACAGCTTCTATTACCATCAGACTGTTGAACAGCTTCTATCACCATCAGACTGTTGAACAGCTTCTATCACCATCAGACTGTTGAACAGCTTCTATCACCATCAGACTGTTGAACAGCTTCTATTACCATCAAACTGTTGAACAGCTTCTATTACCATCAGACTGTTGAACAGCTTCTATTACCATCAGACTGTTGAACGGCTTCTATCACCATCAGACTGTTGAACAGCTTCTATTACCATCAGACTGTTGAACAGCTTCTATCACCATCAGACTGTTGAACAGCTTCTATCACCATCAGACTGTTGAACAGCTTCTATCACCATCAGACTGTTGAACAGCTTCTATTACCATCAGACTGTGAACAGCTTCTATTAACATCAGATTGTTGAACAGATTCTATTACCAGACCATCAGACTGTTGAACAGCTTCTATTACCATAAGACTGTTGAACAGCTTCTATTACCATCAGACTGTTGAACGGCTTCTATCACCATCAGACTGTTGAACAGCTTCTATTACCATCAGACTGTTGAACAGCTTCTATTACCATCAGACTGTTGAACAGCTTCTATTACCATCAGACTGTTGAACAGCTTCTATTACCATCAGACTATTGAACAGCTTCTATCACCATCAGACTGTTGAACAGCTTCTATTACCATCAGACTGTTGAACAGCTTCTATTACCATCAGACTGTTGAACAGCTTCTATTACCATCAGACTGTTGAACAGCTTCTATCACCATCAGACTGTTGAACAGCTTCTATTACCATCAGACTGTGAACAGCTTCTATTACCATCAGACTGTTGAACAGCTTCTATCACCATCAGACTGTTGAACAGCTTCTATCACCATCAGACTGTTGAACAGCTTCTATCACCATCAGACTGTTGAACAGCTTCTATTACCAGACCATCAGACTGTTGAACAGCTTCTATCACCATCAGACTGTTGAACAGCTTCTATTACCATCAGACTGTTGAACAGCTTCTATCACCATCAGACTGTTGAACAGCTTCTATTACCATCAGACTGTGAACAGCTTCTATTACCATCAGACTGTTGAACAGCTTCTATCACCATCAGACTGTTGAACAGCTTCTATCACCATCAGACTGTTGAACAGCTTCTATCACCATCAGACTGTTGAACAGCTTCTATTACCATCAAACTGTTGAACAGCTTCTATTACCATCAGACTGTTGAACAGCTTCTATTACCATCAGACTGTTGAACGGCTTCTATCACCATCAGACTGTTGAACAGCTTCTATTACCATCAGACTGTTGAACAGCTTCTATCACCATCAGACTGTTGAACAGCTTCTATCACCATCAGACTGTTGAACAGCTTCTATCACCATCAGACTGTTGAACAGCTTCTATTACCATCAGACTGTGAACAGCTTCTATTAACATCAGATTGTTGAACAGATTCTATTACCAGACCATCAGACTGTTGAACAGCTTCTATTACCATAAGACTGTTGAACAGCTTCTATTACCATCAGACTGTTGAACGGCTTCTATCACCATCAGACTGTTGAACAGCTTCTATTACCATCAGACTGTTGAACGGCTTCTATTAACATCAGATTGTTGAACAGATTCTATTACCATCAGACTGTGAACAGCTTCTATTAACATCAGATTGTTGAACAGATTCTATTACCAGACCATCAGACTGTTGAACAGCTTCTATTACCATCAGACTGTTGAACAGCTTCTATTACCATCAGACTGTTGAACAGCTTCTATTACCATCAGACTGTTGAACAGCTTATATTACCATCAGACTGTTGAACAGCTTCTATTACCATCAGACTGTTGAACAGCTTCTATTACCATCAGACTGTGAACAGCTTCTATCACCATCAGACTGTTGAACAGCTTCTATCACCATCAGACTGTTGAACAGCTTCTATTACCATCAGACTGTTGAACAGCTTCTATCACCATCAGACTGTTAAACAGCTTCTATCACCATCAGACTGTTGAACAGCTTCTATTACCATCAGACTGTTGAACAGCTTCTATTACCATCAGACTGTTAAACAGCTTCTATTACCATCAGACTGTTAAACAGCTTCTATCACCATCAGACTGTTGAACAGCTTCTATTACCATCAGACTGTTGAACAGCTTCTATTACCATCAGACTGTTGAACAGCTTCTATTACCATCAGACTGTTGAACAGCTTCTATCACCATCAGACTGTTGAACAGCTTCTATTACCATCAGACTGTTAAACAGCTTCTATTACCATCAGACTGTTGAACAGCTTCTATCACCATCAGACTGTTGAACAGCTTCTATTACCATCAGACTGTTGAACAGCTTCTATCACCATCAGACTGTTGAACAGCTTCTATTACCATCAGACTGTTGAACAGCTTCTATCACCATCAGACTGTTGAACAGCTTCTATTACCATCAGACTGTTGAACAGCTTCTATCACCATCAGACTGTTGAACAGCTTCTATTACCATCAGACTGTTGAACAGCATCTATTACCATCAGACTGTTGAACAGCTTCTATCACCATCAGACTGTTGAACAGCTTCTATCACCATCAGACTGTTGAACAGCTTCTATTACCATCAGACTGTTGAACAGCTTCTATTACCATCAGACTGTTGAACAGCTTCTATTACCATCAGACTGTTGAACAGCTTCTATTACCAGACCATCAGACTGTTGAACAGCTTCTATCACCATCAGACTGTTGAACAGCTTCTATCACCATCAGACTGTTGAACAGCTTCTATTACCATCAGACTGTTGAACAGCTTCTATTACCATCAGACTGTTGAACAGCTTCTATTACCATCAGACTGTTGAACAGCTTCTATTACCAGACCATCAGACTGTTGAACAGCTTCTATCACCATCAGACTGTTGAACAGCTTCTATCACCATCAGACTGTTGAACAGCTTCTATCACCATCAGACTGTTGAACAGCTTCTATTAACAGACCATCAGACTGTTGAACAGCTTCTATCACCATCAGACTGTTGAACGGCTTCTATTACCATCAGACTGTTAAACAGCTTCTATTACCAGACCATCAGACTGTTGAACAGCTTCTATTACCATCAGACTGATGAACAGCTTCTATCACCATCAGACTGTTGAACAGCTTCTATTACCATCAGACTGTTGAACAGCTTCTATTACCATCAGACTGTTGAACAGCTTCTATTACCATCAGACTGTTGAACAGCTTCTATTACCATCAGACTGTTGAACAGCTTCTATTACCATCAGACTGTTGAACGGCTTCTATCACCATCAGACTGTTGAACAGCTTCTATTACCATCAGACTGTTGAACAGCTTCTATTACCATCAGACTGTTAAACAGCTTCTATTACCATCAGACTGTTGAACAGCTTCTATCACCATCAGACTGTTGAACAGCTTCTATCACCATCAGACTGTTGAACAGCTTCTATTACCATCAGACTGTTGAACAGCTTCTATTACCATCAGACTGTTAAACAGCTTCTATTACCATCAGACTGTTGAACAGCTTCTATTACCATCAGACTGTTGAACAGCTTCTATTACCATCAGACTGTTGAACAGCTTCTATCACCATCAGACTGTTGAACAGCTTCTATCACCATCAGACTGTTGAACAGCTTCTATCACCATCAGACTGTTGAACAGCTTCTATCACCATCAGACTGTTGAACAGCTTCTATTACCATCAGACTGTTGAACAGCTTCTATCACCATCAGACTGTTGAACAGCTTCTATCACCATCAGACTGTTGAACAGCTTCTATTACCATCAGACTGTTGAACAGCTTCTATTACCCTCAGACTGTTGAACAGCTTCTATCTCCATCAGACTGTTGAACAGCTTCTATTACCATCAGACTGTTGAACAGCTTCTATTACCAGACCATCAGACTGTTGAACAGCTTCTATTACCATCAGACTGTTGAACAGCTTCTATTACCAGACCATCAGACTGTTGAACAGCTTCTATTACCATCAGACTGTTGAACAGCTTCTATCACCATCAGACTGTTGAACAGCTTCTATTACCATCAGACTGTTGAACAGCTTCTATTACCATCAGACTGTTGAACAGCTTCCATTACCATCAGACTGTTGAACAGCTTCTATTACCATCAGACTGTTGAACAGCTTCTATCTCCATCAGACTGTTGAACAGCTTCTATTACCATCAGACTGTTGAACAGCTTCTATTACCAGACCATCAGACTGTTGAACAGCTTCTATTACCATCAGACTGTTGAACAGCTTCTATTACCAGACCATCAGACTGTTGAACAGCTTCTATCACCATCAGACTGTTGAACAGCTTCTATTACCATCAGACTGTTGAACAGCTTCTATCACCATCAGACTGTTGAACAGCTTCTATTACCATCAGACTGTTGAACGGCTTCTATTACCATCAGACTGTTGAACAGCTTCTATTACCATCAGACTGTTGAACAGCTTCTATTACCATCAGACTGTTGAACAGCTTCTATCACCATCAGACTGTTGAACGGCTTCTATTACCATCAGACTGTTGAACAGCTTCTATTACCATCAGACTGTTGAACAGCTTCTATTACCATCAGACTGTTGAACAGCTTCTATCACCATCAGACTGTTGAACAGCTTCTATTACCATTAGACTGTTGAACAGCTTCTATTACCATCAGACTGTTGAACAGCTTCTATCACCATCAGACTGTTGAACAGCTTCTATTACCATCAGACTGTTGAACAGCTTCTATTACCATCAGAATGTTGAACAGCTTCTATTACCATCAGACTGTTGAACAGCTTCTATTACCATCAGACTGTTGAACAGCTTCTATTACCATCAGACTGTTGAACAGCTTCTATCACCATCAGACTGTTGAACAGCTTCTATTACCATCAGACTGTTGAACGGCTTCTATTACCATCAGACTGTTGAACAGCTTCTATTACCATCAGACTGTTGAACAGCTTCTATTACCATCAGACTGTTGAACAGCTTCTATTACCATCAGACTGTTGAACAGCTTCTATTACCATCAGACTGTTGAACAGCTTCTATTACCATCAGACTGTTGAACAGCTTCTATTACCATCAGACTGTTAAACAGCTTCTATTACCATCAGACTGTTGAACAGCTTCTATTACCATCAGACTGTTGAACAGCTTCTATCACCATCAGACTGTTGAACAGCTTCTATTACCATCAGACTGTTGAACAGCTTCTATCACCATCAGACTGTTGAACAGCTTCTATCACCATCAGACTGTTGAACAGCTTCTATTACCATCAGACTGTTGAACAGCTTCTATTACCATCAGAATGTTGAACAGCTTCTATTACCATCAGACTGTTGAACAGCTTCTATTACCATCAGACTGTTGAACAGCTTCTATTACCATCAGACTGTTAAACAGCTTCTATCACCATCAGACTGTTGAACGGCTTCTATCACCATCAGACTGTTGAACGGCTTCTATCACCATCAGACTGTTGAACAGCTTCTATCACCATCAGACTGTTGAACAGCTTCTATTACCATCAGACTGTTGAACAGCTTCTATTACCATCAGACTGTTGAACAGCTTCTATTACCATCAGACTGTTGAACAGCTTCTATTACCATCAGACTGTTAAACAGCTTCTATTACCATCAGACTGTTGAACAGCTTCTATTACCATCAGACTGTTGAACAGCTTCTATTACCATCAGACTGTTGAACAGCTTCTATCACCATCAGACTGTTGAACAGCTTCTATTACCATCAGACTGTTGAACAGCTTCTATTACCATCAGACTGTTGAACAGCTTCTATTACCATCAGACTGTTGAACAGCTTCTATTACCATCAGACTGTTGAACAGCTTCTATCACCAGACCATCAGACTGTTGAACAGCTTCTATTACCATCAGACTGTTGAACAGCTTCTATTACCATCAGACTGTTGAACAGCTTCTATTACCATCAGACTGTTGAACAGCTTCTATCACCATCAGACTGTTGAACAGCTTCTATTACCATCAGACTGTTAAACAGCTTCTATTACCAGACCATCAGACTGTTGAACAGCTTCTATTACCATCAGACTGTTGAACAGCTTCTATTACCATCAGACTGTTGAACAGCTTCTATCACCATCAGACTGTTGAACAGCTTCTATTAC
>NC_092111.1:43851287-43893787 GCF_045679555.1 Salvelinus alpinus | reverse complement strand
AGAGAGAGACAGAGAGAGAGAGAGAGAGAGCGAGAGAGAGAGAGAGAGAGACAGAGAGAGAGAGACAGAGAGAGAGAGAGAGAGAGAGAGAGAGAGAGAGAGAGAGAGAGAGAGAGAGAGAGAGAGACAGAGAGAGAGAGAGAGAGAGAGAGAGAGACAGAGAGAGAGAGAGAGAGAGAGAGAGAGAGAGAGAGAGAGAGAGAGAGAGAGAGAGAGAGAGAGAGAGAGAGAGAGAGAGAGAGAGAGAGAGAGAGAGAGAGAGAGAGAGAGAGAGAGAGACAGAGAGAGAGAGAGAGAGAGAGAGAGAGAGAGAGAGAGAGAGAGATACAGAGAGAGAGAGAGAGAGAGAGAGAGAGAGAGAGAGAGAGAGAGAGAGAGAGAGAGAGAGAGAGAGAGAGAGAGAGAGAGAGAGAGCGTCCAGATTGATAGAGTGGTCTTACACAGTGTGTTGTGGGACTAGTTCAATAGCTTTTCCATTATGTCGTTCCACATTTCTCTCCCGATATTATCCACACAGGTCTCAGGAGAGCTCCACTAAATCTGTTCCTGTTCCCCTAAAACAGCTAGCTATGTCTGGACCGCTGACCAGACGAGCACCAGACGTCCAATGACGGAAGAGCACATGGCTCCATCTACTGAACCGTGATACTGGGCACCAAGAGAGATTTCAGCGGAACGGGGATATTTTGAGAGAACGTAAATGTTACCAAACTGAATCCAGCTTGTCCACACAAAAAATAGACTGATTTAGCCCACTAGGCTAAAGCCTAGGCATTATCTCTGGAGAACTTCCACAAGTCAAGGACAAAGTTAATCATAATAATGGAAGATCACTGAAACACCTCTGTGCTGTGCCTCTACACTGCTTGGTATTTGTGGTTTTAGGCTGGGTATCTGTGAAGGACTTTGTGATAGCTGCAGAAGTTTAAAGGCCTTTATAAAAACACATGTGATTTATGTAGATGAGGGGAAAAAAAAGGTAAATGTGTCTGTCCATATTTAAGGTTAATCATTTCATGTATGCTAATTACATGTAAATCAGGCAAACCTAAAATATTTCATTTTAACCTACATGTAGACTAAATTAACATGGAGGTAATTGAGTGCATGTCTCAAGTTCTGTTCCAGCCACACGGTGTTCCAGCCATACGGTGTTCCAGCCATACGGTGTTCCAGCCACACTGTGTTCCAGCCACACGGTGTTCCAGCCATACGGTGTTCCAGCCATACGGTGTTCCAGCCATACGGTGTTCCAGCCATACGGTGTTCCAGCCACACTGTGTTCCAGCCACACTGTGTTCCAGCCATACTGTGTTCCAGCCACACTGTGTTCCAGCCATACAGTGTTCCAGCCATACGGTGTTCCAGCCATACGGTGTTCCAGCCACACTGTGTTCCAGCCATACTGTGTTCCAGCCACACTGTGTTCCAGCCATACAGTGTTCCAGCCATACTGTGTTCCAGCCATATGGTGTTCCAGCCATACTGTGTTCCAGCCATATGGTGTTCCAGCCATACTGTGTTCCAGCCATATGGTGTTCCAGCCATACGGTGTTCCAGTCATACAGTGTTCCAGCCGCACTGTGTTCCAGCCACACTGTGTTCCAGCCATACTGTGTTCCAGCCATACTGTGTTCCAGCCACACTGTGTTCCAGCCATACAGTGTTCCAGCCATACGGTGTTCCAGCCATATGGTGTTCCAGCCACACTGTGTTCCGTATGGCTGTGTTCCAGCCATACGGTGTTCCAGCCACACTGTGTTCCAGCCATACGGTGTTCCAGCCATACAGTGTTCCAGCCACACTGTGTTCCAGCCACACTGTGTTCCAGCCATACAGTGTTCCAGCCATACGGTGTTCCAGCCATACAGTGTTCCAGCCATACTGTGTTCCAGCCATACGGTGTTCCACCCATACTGTGTTCCAGCCATACGGTGTTCCAGCCATACTGTGTTCCAGCCATACGGTGTTCCAGCCATACTGTGTTCCAGCCATACGGTGTTCCAGCCATACTGTGTTCCAGCCATACTGTGTTCCAGCCACACTGTGTTCCAGCCATACAGTGTTCCAGCCATACGGTGTTCCAGCCATACGGTGTTCCAGCCACACTGTGTTCCGTATGGCTGTGTTCCAGCCATACGGTGTTCCAGCCACACTGTGTTCCAGCCATACGGTGTTCCAGTCATACAGTGTTCCAGCCACACTGTGTTCCAGCCACACTGTGTTCCAGCCATACAGTGTTCCAGCCATACGGTGTTCCAGCCATACAGTGTTCCAGCCATACTGTGTTCCAGCCATACGGTGTTCCAGCCATACTGTGTTCCAGCCATACGGTGTTCCAGCCATACTGTGTTCCAGCCATACGGTGTTCCAGCCATACTGTGTTCCAGCCATACTGTGTTCCAGCCATACGGTGTTCCAGCCACACTGTGTTCCAGCCATACTGTGTTCCAGCCATACTGTGTTCCAGCCATACTGTGTTCCAGCCACACTGTGTTCCAGCCACACTGTGTTCCAGCCATACGGTGTTCCAGCCACACTGTGTTCCAGCCACACTGTGTTCCAGCCATACAGTGTTCCAGCCATACGGTGTTCCAGCCATACAGTGTTCCAGCCATACTGTGTTCCAGCCATACGGTGTTCCAGCCACACTGTGTTCCAGCCACACTGTGTTCCAGCCATACAGTGTTCCAGCCATACGGTGTTCCAGCCATACAGTGTTCCAGCCATACGGTGTTCCAGCCATACTGTGTTCCAGCCATACGGTGTTCCAGCCATATGGTGTTCCAGCCATATGGTGTTCCAGCCATACAGTGTAGACACCAGTTACCAAGCCCTCTCTCCTGGGTATGTAGTAGGAGATCATCTAGCAGCCATTAATATATTGATCATTAGACACAATCTTGGACCAGGCAAGGAGATTTACATAACATGGATCTGAATGGAGGAGCTGAACAGTGACGAGGACTTATTTAAATTGCTATCTCTTTACAGGAGTCTCATGAAGGTCCTCTGTAAGGACCGAGACATGTAACAGGACAGGAACAGCGTCAGAACCGAGTAATACAAAGACAAACCACAATTAATGCTGAAATGGGGAACAGAGCTGGGGAACAGACAGATATAGGAGAGGAAATAACACAGGTGATTGAGTTTCAGGTGAGTCCAATGAATCGCGTGACGAGGGTAGCAGGAGTACGTAATGCAGGGCAGCCTGGACGAGGAAGAGAGGGAAGAGGGAAGAGAGGGAAGCAGGGCTGGCCTTTATCTTTCTGGGAGGAAGAGAGGGAAGCAGGGCTGGCCTTTATCTTTCTGGGAGGAAGAGAGGGAAGCAGGGCTGGCCTTTATCTTTCTGGGAGGAAGAGAAGGAAGAGGGAGAGAGGGAAGCAGGGCTGGCCTTTATCGTTCTAGTAGGAAGAGAGGGAAGCAGGACTGGTCTTTATCATTCTAGGAGGAAGAGAGGGTAGAGGGAAGAGAGGGAAGCAGGGCTGGCCTTTATCGTTCTAGGAGGAAGAGAGGGAAGAGGGAAGTGAGGGAAGCAGAGCTGGTCTTTATCTTTTTGGGAGGAAGAGAGGGAAGCAGGACTGGCCTTTATCTTTCTAGGAGGAAGAGAGGGAAGAGGGAAGAGAGGGAAGCAGGGCTGGCCTTTATCTTTCTGGGAGGAAGAGAGGGAAGCAGGGCTGGCCTTTATCTTTCTAGGAGGAAGAGAGGGAAGAGGGAAGAGAGGGAAGCAGGGCTGGCCTTTATCTTTCTAGGAGGAAGAGAGGGAAGAGGGAAGAGAAGGAAGCAGGGCTGGCCTTTATCTTTCTGGCAGGAAGAGAGGGAAGCGGGGCTGGCCTTTATCTTTCTGGGAGGAAGAGAGGGAAGCAGGGCTGGCCTTTATCTTTATGGCAGGAAGAGAGGGAAGCGGGGCTGGCCTTTATCTTTCTGGGAGGAAGAGAGGGAAGCGGGGCTGGCCTTTATCTTTCTGGGAGGAAGAGAGGGAAGCGGGGCTGGCCTTTATCTTTCTGGGAGGAAGAGAGGGAAGCAGGGCTGGCCTTTATCTTTCTGGGAGGAAGAGAGGGAAGCAGGACTGGCCTTTATCTTTCTAGGAGGAAGAGAGGGAAGCAGGACTGGCCTTTATCTTTCTAGGAGGAAGAGAGGGAAGAGGGAAGAGAGGGAAGCAGGGCTGGCCTTTATCTTTCTAGGAGGAAGAGAGGGAAGAGGGAAGAGAAGGAAGCAGGGCTGGCCTTTATCTTTCTGGCAGGAAGAGAGGGAAGCGGGGCTGGCCTTTATCTTTCTGGGAGGAAGAGAGGGAAGCAGGGCTGGCCTTTATCTTTCTGGCAGGAAGAGAGGGAAGCGGGTCTGGCCTTTATCTTTCTGGGAGGAAGAGAGGGAAGCGGGGCTGGCCTTTATCTTTCTGGGAGGAAGAGAGGGAAGCGGGGCTGGCCTTTATCTTTCTGGGAGGAAGAGAGGGAAGCAGGGCTGGCCTTTATCTTTCTGGGAGGAAGAGAGGGAAGCAGGACTGGCCTTTATCTTTCTAGGAGGAAGAGAGGGAAGCAGGACTGGTCTTTATCTTTCTGGGAGGAAGAGAGGGAGGCAGGGCTGGCCTTTATCGTTTGTTCCCACTCTTTCTTCTTCTTCTCCTAACTGTATTTGTGTATTTGGAAGGAACCAGTGTACTACTAGTGTAGAGTAACACACACATTCAGAGTTAGTAGAAGCACAATGAAGTAGCGTAAGATATCCATTAGAAGCATATCCATCGTCTTCAACACACAGAACACAAGCGTAAGGCTCGGGTGACTAGATGGGAGAGGGGAGTGGGGCCATTAAAATTCTGCCCTGGGGTGTTTTCAATTTTTAATATGATATCTGAGTGAGACTGACTAACAAAATCAATGTGACCACCCGGCCAGTAATTCAACCATGATAACAAGTTTAGACAGCTGGCCGCTAGACTAACTTACAAATCTAAGAAAATGTAGCTGCATGACGTGGGCTAATTCAGTAACTATCAGACACTGACACAACAAGAGACAAACTGTTATACATGGCAACAGTAAGTTGAGACCCTGAGTGAGTCCCCAATATCTATATTATTAGTATTATTATTATCATTATTATATTATATTACTATTATTGTGGAGGGTTATACGGTATGTATTATATTATAACGATTATTATTATTATGGTAGAGGGTTATACGGTATGTATTATATTATAATTATTATTATTATTATGGTAGAGGGTTATACGGTATTATTATAATTATTATAGTTATTATTATTATAGTAATTATTATGGTAGAAGGTTATATGTTATCTATATAGACACAGTGGGCTGTGCTGAGAGAGGGCAGACAGGACCAACTGACACCAATATATAGACACATTGGGCTGGGCTGAGAGAGGGCAGACAGGACCAACTGACACCAATATATAGACACATTGGGCTGGGCTGAGAGAGGGCAGACAGGACCAACTGACACCAATATATAGACACATTGGGCTGGGCTGAGAGAGGGCAGACAGGACCAACTGACACCAATATATAGACACATTGGGCTGGGTTGAGAGAGAGTAGACAGGACCAACTGACACCAATATATAGACACATTGGGCTGGGCTGAGAGAGGGCAGACAGGACCAACTGACACCAATATATAGACACATTGGGCTGGGCTGAGAGAGAGTAGACAGGACCAACTGACACCAATATATAGACACATTGGGCTGGGCTGAGAGAGGGCAGACAGGACCAACTGACACCAATATATAGACACAGTGGGCTGGGCCGAGAGAGAGAGGGCAGACAACACCAAGTCATATCCTACAGCTTTCAACTCTATTGCATCTGTTCGTACTATGGTGAAATACAATTAATAGTTTATACCCAGAAGGAACAACTGGCTGCAATGACACCATTGTTTCAAATAGAAATTAGCTGCTATGACGCCATAGTTACAACCAGAAATGAGTTGCTACGATAGTTACAACCAGAAATGAGTTGCTATGATAGTTACAACCAGAAATAAGTTGCTACGACAACATAGTTACAAGCAGAAATTAGTTGCTACGACGCCATAGTTACAAGCAGAAATGAGTTGCTATGACGCGATAGTTACAACCAGAAATGAGTTGCTACGACACCATAGTTACAAGCAGAAATGAGTTGCTACGACACCATAGTTACAACCTGAAATGAGTTGCTATGACGCCATAGTTACAACCAGAAATGAGTTGCTATGACGCCATAGTTACAACCAGAAATTAGTTGCTACGACGCCATAGTTACAAGCAGAAATTAGTTGCTATGACGCCATAGTTACAAGCAGAAATGAGTTGCTACGACGCCATAGTTACAAGCAGAAATGAGTTGCTACGATAGTTACAACCAGAAAAAAGTTGCTACGACACCATAGTTACAAGCAGAAATTAGTTGCTACGACGCAATAGTTACAAGCAGAAATGAGTTGCTAGGACACGATAGTTACAAGCAGAAATGAGTTGCTACGACGCCATAGTTACAACCAGAAATGAGTTGCTACGATAGTTACAACCAGAAATGAGTTGCTACGATAGTTACAACCAGAAATGAGTTGCTACGATAGTTACAACCAGAAATGAGTTGCTACGATAGTTACAAGCAGAAATTAGTTGCTACGACGCCATAGTTACAAGCAGAAATTAGTTGCTACGACGCCATAGTTACAAGCAGAAATTAGTTGCTACGACGCCATAGTTACAAGCAGAAATTAGTTGCTACGACGCCATAGTTACAAGCAGAAATTAGTTGCTACGATGCCATAGTTACAAGCAGAAATTAGTTGCTACGATAGTTACAACCAGAAATGAGTTGCTACGATAGTTACAAGCAGAAATTAGTTGCTACGACACCATAGTTACAAGCAGAAATTAGTTGCTACGACGCAATAGTTACAAGCAGAAATGAGTTGCTAGGACACGATAGTTACAAGCAGAAATGAGTTGCTACGACGCCATAGTTACAACCAGAAATGAGTTGCTACGATAGTTACAACCAGAAATGAGTTGCTACGATAGTTACAACCAGAAATTAGTTGCTACGATAGTTACAACCAGAAATGAGTTGCTACGATAGTTACAAGCAGAAATTAGTTGCTACGACGCCATAGTTACAAGCAGAAATTAGTTGCTACGACGCCATAGTTACAAGCAGAAATTAGTTGCTACGACGCCATAGTTACAAGCAGAAATTAGTTGCTACGACGCCATAGTTACAAGCAGAAATTAGTTGCTACGACGCCATAGTTACAAGCAGAAATTAGTTGCTATGACGCCATAGTTACAAGCAGAAATGAGTTGCTACGACGCCATAGTTACAAGCAGAAATTAGTTCCTACGACGCCATAGTTACAAGCAGAAATGAGTTGCTATGACGCCATAGTTACAAGCAGAAATGAGTTGCTACGACGCCATAGTTACAAGCAGAAATTAGTTCCTACGACGCCATAGTTACAACCAGAAATGATTTGCCACGACGCCATAGTTACAACCAGTTGTTTCTCTACTGAGATGTCTGTTCCCCCCCTCATTGCTCCCTGTTACTTGTGTTGTATGTTCATTAGCTCAACATACATGATCCCAATTGCAGCTTCAAGACTCCGGGAATATAAAAACGAAAAAGTAATTTGTGCTGATTTATTGACACATTGAACCATGTTGTGTGCCGTAGTTTAAAAAGTCAGTGGATATTGCTAAAACAGTGATGTCATATCTGATTGCTGCAATGTTTATGCTTGTTCGCTACTGAGAATATTTTTAAAAATATGTCTGGCTTGGTACACAACACAATCGGTTCACGTACCTCCTTTCTGTCTTTCTCTCTATTCTCTCTGTTTCTCTGTCCCCTCTATCTCTGTCTTCACTCTATTCTCTCTGTTTCTCTATTCATGTCTTTCTCTCTAGTCTCTCTCTATCTCTGTCTTCTCTCTATTCTCTCTGTTTCTCTATTCATGTCTTTCTCTCTATTCTCTCTGTTTCTCTGTCCCCTCTATCTCTGTCTTCACTCTATTCTCTCTGTTTCTCTATTCATGTCTTTCTCTCTATTCTCTCTGTTTCTCTGTCCCCTCTCTACCTCTGTCTTCTCTCTATTCTCTCTGTTTCTCTGTCCCCTCTATCTCTGTCTTCACTCTATTCTCTCTGTTTCTCTGTCCCCTCTATCTCTGTCTTCACTCTATTCTCTCTGTTTCTCTGTCCCCTCTCTACCTCTGTCTGCTCTCTATTCTCTCTGTTTCTCTGTCCCCTCTCTATCTCTGTCTGCTCTCTATTCTCTCTGTTTCTCTGTCCCCTCTCTATCTCTTTCTTCTCTCTATTCTCTCTGTTTCTCTATCCCCTCTCTATCTCCGTCTTCACTCTATTCTCTCTGTTTCTCTATTCATGTCTTTCTCTCTATTCTCTCTGTTTCTCTGTCCCCTCTCTATCTCTGTCTTCATTCTATTCTCTCTGTTTCTCTGTCCCCTCTATCTCTGTCTTCATTCTATTCTCTCTGTTTCTCTGTCCCCTCTCTATCGATGTCTTCAAGCACCATATCTCGTTTTATCTTTCCCGTCTTTTGCAGCCCTTTGTATGCCTGCCTGCCTGTCTGTCTGTCTGTCTGTCTGTCTGTCTGTCTGTCTGTCTGTCTGTCTGTCTGTCTGTCTGTCTGTCTGTCTGTCTGTCTGTCTGTCTGTCTGTCTGTCTGTCTGTCTGTCTGTCTGTCTGTCTCTCTGTCTGTCTGTCTGTCTGTCTGTCTGTCTGTCTGTCTGTCTGTCTGTCTGTCTGTCTGTCTGTCTGTCTGTCTGTCTGTCTCTCTGTCTGTCTGTCTGTCTGTCTGTCTGTCTGTCTGTCTGTCTGTCTGTCTGTCTGTCTGTCTGTCTGTCTGTCTGTCTGTCTGTCTGTCTGTCTGTCTGTCTGTCTGTCTCTCTGTCTGTCTGTCTGTCTGTCTGTCTGTCTGTCTGTCTGTCTGTCTGTCAAGGTGGTTCCTGAATACAGCTCTGAAAATAGAACTCTCCCTCAGGATCTATAACACACTAGAGAGGAGGAAGGATCTATAACACACTAGAGAGGAGGAAGGATCTATAACACACTAGAGAGGAGGAAGGATCTATAACACACTAGAGAGGAGGAAGGATATATAACACACTAGAGAGGAGGAAGGATCTATAACACACTAGAGAGGAGGATCATTAACACACTAGAGAGAAGGAAGGATCTATAACACACTAGAGAGGAGGAAGGATCTATAACATACTAGAGAGGAGGAAGGATCATTAACACACTAGAGAGGAGGAAGGATCTATAACACACTAGAGAGGAGGATCTATAACACACTAGAGAGGAGGAAGGATCTATAACACACTAGAGAGGAGGAAGGATCTATAACACACTAGAGAGGAGGAAGGATCTATAACATACTAGAGAGGAGGAAGGATCATTAACAAACTAGAGAGGAGGAAGGATCTATAACATACTAGAGAGGAGGAAGGATCATTAACACACTAGAGAGGAGGAAGGATCTATAACACACTAGAGATGAGGAAGGATCTATAACACACTAGAGAGGAGGAAGGATCTATAACACACTAGAGAGGAGGAAGGATCTATAACACACTAGAGAGGAGGAAGGATCTATAACACACTAGAGAGGAGGAAGGATCTATAACACACTAGAGAGGAGGAAGGATCATTAACACACTAGAGAGGAGGAAGGATCTATAACACACTAGAGAGGAGGAAGGATCTATAACACACTAGAGAGGAGGAAGGATCTATAACACACTAGAGAGGAGGAAGGATCTATAACACACTAGAGAGGAGGAAGGATCTATAACACACTAGAGAGGAGGAAGGATCTATAACACACTAGAGAGGAGGAAGGATCTATAACACACTAGAGAGGAGGAAGGATCTATAACACACTAGAGAGGAGGAAGGATCTATAACACACTAGAGAGGAGGAAGGATCTATAACATACTAGAGAGGAGGAAGGATCTATAACACACTAGAGAGGAGGAAGGATCTATAACACACTAGAGAGGAGGAAGGATCTATAACACACTAGAGAGGAGGATCTATAACACACTAGAGAGGAGGAAGGATCTATAACACACTAGAGAGGAGGAAGGATCTATACCACACTAGAGAGGAGGAAGGATCTATAACACACTAGAGAGGAGGAAGGATCTATAACATACTAGAGAGGAGGAAGGATCATTAACAAACTAGAGAGGAGGAAGGATCTATAACATACTAGAGAGGAGGAAGGATCATTAACACACTAGAGAGGAGGAAGGATCTATAACACACTAGAGATGAGGAAGGATCTATAACACACTAGAGAGGAGGAAGGATCTATAACACACTAGAGAGGAGGAAGGATCTATAACACACTAGAGAGGAGGAAGGATCTATAACACACTAGAGAGGAGGAAGGATCTATAACACACTAGAGAGGAGGAAGGATCATTAACACACTAGAGAGGAGGAAGGATCTATAACACACTAGAGAGGAGGAAGGATCTATAACACACTAGAGAGGAGGAAGGATCTATAACACACTAGAGAGGAGGAAGGATCTATAACACACTAGAGAGGAGGAAGGATCTATAACACACTAGAGAGGAGGAAGGATCTATAACACACTAGAGAGGAGGAAGGATCTATAACACACTAGAGAGGAGGAAGGATCTATAACACACTAGAGAGGAGGAAGGATCTATAACACACTAGAGAGGAGGAAGGATCTATAACATACTAGAGAGGAGGAAGGATCTATAACACACTAGAGAGGAGGAAGGATCTATAACACACTAGAGAGGAGGAAGGATCTATAACACACTAGAGAGGAGGATCTATAACACACTAGAGAGGAGGAAGGATCTATAACACACTAGAGAGGAGGAAGGATCTATAACACACTAGAGAGGAGGAAGGATCTATAACACACTAGAGAGGAGGAAGGATCTATAAAATACTAGAGAGGAGGAAGGATCTATAACACACTAGAGAGGAGGAAGGATCTATAACACACTAGAGAGGAGGAAGGATCTATAACACACTAGAGAGGAGGAAGGATCTATAACACACTAGAGACGAGGAAGGATCTATAACACACTAGAGAGGAGGAAGGATCTATAACACACTAGAGAGGAGGAATGATCTATAACACACTAGAGAGGAGCAAGGATCTATAACACACTAGAGAGGAGGAAGGATCTATAACACACTAGAGAGGGGATCTATAACACACTAGAGAGGGGATCTATAACACACTAGAGAGGGGATCTATAACACACTAGAGAGGGGATCTATAACACACTAGAGAGGAGGAAGGATCTATAACACATTAGAGAGGAGGAAGGATCTATAACACACTAGAGAGGAGGAAGGATCTATAACACACTAGAGAGGAGGAAGGATCTATAACATACTAGAGAGGAGGAAGGATCTATAACACACTAGAGAGGAGGAAGGATCTATAACACACTAGAGAGGAGGAAGGATCTATAACACACTAGAGAGGAGGAAGGATCTATAACACACTAGAGAGGAGGAAGGATCTATAACACACTAGAGAGGGGGAATGATCTATAACACACTAGAGAGGAGGAAGGATCTATAACACACTAGAGAGGAGGAAAGATCTATAACACGCTAGAGAGGAGGAGGGATCTATAACACACTAGAGAGGAGGAAGGATCTATAACACACTAGAGAGGAGGAAGGATCTATAACACACTAGAGAGGAGGAAGGATCTATAACACACTAGAGAGGAGGAAGGATCTATAACACACTAGAGAGGAGGAAGGATCTATAACACACTAGAGAGGAGGATCTATAACAAACTAGAGAGAAGGAAGGATCTATAACACACTAGAGAGGAGGAAGGATCTATAACACACTAGAGAGGAGGAAGGATCTATAACACACTAGAGAGGAGGAAGGATCTATAACACACTAGAGAGGAGGAAGGATCTATAACACACTAGAGAGGAGGATCTATAACACACTAGAGAGGAGGAAGGATCTATAACACGCTAGAGAGGAGGATCTATAACACACTAGAGAGGAGGATCATTAACACACTAGAGAGAAGGAAGGATCTATAACACACTAGAGAGGAGGAAGGATCTATAACACACTAGAGAGGAGGAAGGATCTATAACACACTAGGGAGGAGGAAGGATCTATAACACACTAGAGAGGAGGAAGGATCTATAACACACTAGAGAGGAGGAAGGATCTATAACACACTAGAGAGGGGGAAGGATCTATAACACACTAGAGAGGAGGAAGGATCTATAATACACTAGAGAGGAGGAAGGATCTATAACACACTAGAGAGGAGGAAGGATCTATAACACACTAGAGAGGAGGAAGGATATATAACACACTAGAGAGGAGGAAGGATCTATAACACGCTAGAGAGGAGGAAGGATCTATAACAAACTAGAGAGGAGGAAGGATCTATAACACACTAGAGAGGAGGAAGGATCTATAACACACTAGAGAGGAGGAAGGATCTATAACACACTAGAGAGGAGGAAGGATCTATAACACACTAGAGAGGAGGATCTATAACACACTAGAGAGGAGGAAGGATCTATAACACACTAGAGAGGAGGAAGGATCTATAACACACTAGAGAGGAGGTAGGATCTATACCATCACTAGAGAGGAGGAAGGATCTATAACACACTAGAGAGGAGGAAGGATCTATAACACACTAGAGAGGAGGAAGGATCTATAACACACTAGAGAGGAGGAAGGATCTATAACACACTAGAGAGGAGGAATGATCTATAACACACTAGAGAGGAGGAAGGATCTATAACACACTAGAGAGGAGGAAGGATCTATAACACACTAGAGAGGAGGATCTATAACACACTAGAGAGTAGAAAGGATCTATAACACACTAGAGAGGAGGAAGGATCTATAACACACTAGAGAGGAGGAAGGATCTATAACAAACTAGAGAGGAGGAAGGATCTATAACACACTAGAGAGGAGGAAGGATTTATAACACACTAGAGAGGAGGATCTATAACACACTAGAGAGTAGGAAGGATCTATAACACACTAGAGAGGAGCAAGGATCTATAACACACTAGAGAGGAGGAAGGATCTATAACACACTAGAGAGGAGGAAGGATCTATAACACACTAGAGAGGAGGAAGGATCATTAACACACTGGAGAGGAGGAAGGATCTATAACACACTAGAGAGGAGGAAGGATTTATAACACACTAGAGAGGAGGATCTATAACTCACTAGAGAGTAGGAAGGATCTATAACACACTAGAGAGGAGGAAGGATCTATAACACACTAGAGAGGAGGAAGGATCTATAACACACTAGAGAGAAGGAAGGATCTATAACACACTAGAGAGGAGGAAGGATCTATAACACACTAGAGAGGAGGAAGGATCTATAACACACTAGAGAGGAGGAAGGATCTATAACATACTAGAGAGGAGGAAGGATCTATAACACACTAGAGAGGAGGAAGGATCTATAACACACTAGAGAGGAGGAAGGATCTATAACACACTAGAGAGGAGGAAGGATCTATAACACACTAGAGAGGAGGAAGGATCTATAACACACTAGAGAGGGGGAATGATCTATAACACACTAGAGAGGAGGAAGGATCTATAACACACTAGAGATGAGGAAAGATCTATAACACGCTAGAGAGGAGGAGGGATCTATAACACACTAGAGAGGAGGAAGGATCTATAACACACTAGAGAGGAGGAAGGATCTATAACACACTAGAGAGGAGGAAGGATCTATAACACACTAGAGAGGAGGAAGGATCTATAACACACTAGAGAGGAGGAAGGATCTATAACACACTAGAGAGGAGGATCTATAACAAACTAGAGAGAAGGAAGGATCTATAACACACTAGAGAGGAGGAAGGATCTATAACACACTAGAGAGGAGGAAGGATCTATAACACACTAGAGAGGAGGAAGGATCTATAACACACTAGAGAGGAGGAAGGATCTATAACACACTAGAGAGGAGGATCTATAACACACTAGAGAGGAGGAAGGATCTATAACACGCTAGAGAGGAGGATCTATAACACACTAGAGAGGAGGATCATTAACACACTAGAGAGAAGGAAGGATCTATAACACACTAGAGAGGAGGAAGGATCTATAACACACTAGAGAGGAGGAAGGATCTATAACACACTAGGGAGGAGGAAGGATCTATAACACACTAGAGAGGAGGAAGGATCTATAACACACTAGAGAGGAGGAAGGATCTATAACACACTAGAGAGGGGGAAGGATCTATAACACACTAGAGAGGAGGAAGGATCTATAATACACTAGAGAGGAGGAAGGATCTATAACACACTAGAGAGGAGGAAGGATCTATAACACACTAGAGAGGAGGAAGGATATATAACACACTAGAGAGGAGGAAGGATCTATAACACGCTAGAGAGGAGGAAGGATCTATAACAAACTAGAGAGGAGGAAGGATCTATAACACACTAGAGAGGAGGAAGGATCTATAACACACTAGAGAGGAGGAAGGATCTATAACACACTAGAGAGGAGGAAGGATCTATAACACACTAGAGAGGAGGATCTATAACACACTAGAGAGGAGGAAGGATCTATAACACACTAGAGAGGAGGAAGGATCTATAACACACTAGAGAGGAGGTAGGATCTATACCATCACTAGAGAGGAGGAAGGATCTATAACACACTAGAGAGGAGGAAGGATCTATAACACACTAGAGAGGAGGAAGGATCTATAACACACTAGAGAGGAGGAAGGATCTATAACATACTAGAGAGGAGGAAGGATCTATAACACACTAGAGAGGAGGAAGGATCTATAACACACTAGAGAGGAGGAAGGATCTATAACACACTAGAGAGGAGGAAGGATCTATAACACACTAGAGAGGAGGAAGGATCTATAACACACTAGAGAGGGGGAATGATCTATAACACACTAGAGAGGAGGAAGGATCTATAACACACTAGAGATGAGGAAAGATCTATAACACGCTAGAGAGGAGGAGGGATCTATAACACACTAGAGAGGAGGAAGGATCTATAACACACTAGAGAGGAGGAAGGATCTATAACACACTAGAGAGGAGGAAGGATCTATAACACACTAGAGAGGAGGAAGGATCTATAACACACTAGAGAGGAGGAAGGATCTATAACACACTAGAGAGGAGGATCTATAACAAACTAGAGAGAAGGAAGGATCTATAACACACTAGAGAGGAGGAAGGATCTATAACACACTAGAGAGGAGGAAGGATCTATAACACACTAGAGAGGAGGAAGGATCTATAACACACTAGAGAGGAGGAAGGATCTATAACACACTAGAGAGGAGGATCTATAACACACTAGAGAGGAGGAAGGATCTATAACACGCTAGAGAGGAGGATCTATAACACACTAGAGAGGAGGATCATTAACACACTAGAGAGAAGGAAGGATCTATAACACACTAGAGAGGAGGAAGGATCTATAACACACTAGAGAGGAGGAAGGATCTATAACACACTAGGGAGGAGGAAGGATCTATAACACACTAGAGAGGAGGAAGGATCTATAACACACTAGAGAGGAGGAAGGATCTATAACACACTAGAGAGGGGGAAGGATCTATAACACACTAGAGAGGAGGAAGGATCTATAATACACTAGAGAGGAGGAAGGATCTATAACACACTAGAGAGGAGGAAGGATCTATAACACACTAGAGAGGAGGAAGGATATATAACACACTAGAGAGGAGGAAGGATCTATAACACGCTAGAGAGGAGGAAGGATCTATAACAAACTAGAGAGGAGGAAGGATCTATAACACACTAGAGAGGAGGAAGGATCTATAACACACTAGAGAGGAGGAAGGATCTATAACACACTAGAGAGGAGGAAGGATCTATAACACACTAGAGAGGAGGATCTATAACACACTAGAGAGGAGGAAGGATCTATAACACACTAGAGAGGAGGAAGGATCTATAACACACTAGAGAGGAGGTAGGATCTATACCATCACTAGAGAGGAGGAAGGATCTATAACACACTAGAGAGGAGGAAGGATCTATAACACACTAGAGAGGAGGAAGGATCTATAACACACTAGAGAGGAGGAAGGATCTATAACACACTAGAGAGGAGGAATGATCTATAACACACTAGAGAGGAGGAAGGATCTATAACACACTAGAGAGGAGGAAGGATCTATAACACACTAGAGAGGAGGATCTATAACACACTAGAGAGTAGGAAGGATCTATAACACACTAGAGAGGAGGAAGGATCTATAACACACTAGAGAGGAGGAAGGATCTATAACAAACTAGAGAGGAGGAAGGATCTATAACACACTAGAGAGGAGGAAGGATTTATAACACACTAGAGAGGAGGATCTATAACACACTAGAGAGTAGGAAGGATCTATAACACACTAGAGAGGAGCAAGGATCTATAACACACTAGAGAGGAGGAAGGATCTATAACACACTAGAGAGGAGGAAGGATCTATAACACACTAGAGAGGAGGAAGGATCATTAACACACTGGAGAGGAGGAAGGATCTATAACACACTAGAGAGGAGGAAGGATTTATAACACACTAGAGAGGAGGATCTATAACTCACTAGAGAGTAGGAAGGATCTATAACACACTAGAGAGGAGGAAGGATCTATAACACACTAGAGAGGAGGAAGGATCTATAACACACTAGAGAGGAGGATCTATAACACACTAGAGAGAAGGAAGGATCTATAACACACTAGAGAGGAGGAAGGATCTATAACACACTAGAGAGGAGGAAGGATCTATAACACACTAGAGAGGAGGATCTATAACACACTAGAGAGGAGGAAGGATCTATAACACACTAGAGAGGAGGAAGGATCTATAACACACTAGAGAGGAGGAAGGATCTATAACACACTAGAGAGGAGGAAGGATCTATAACACACTAGAGAGGAGGAAGGATCTATAACACTAACACACTGTGTCTGGCTCCACACTGACTCACTAACACACTGTGTCTGGCTCCACACTGACTCACTAACACACTGTGTCTGGCTCCACACTGACTCTCACTAACACACTGTGTCTGGCTCCACACTGACTCACTAACACACTGTGTATGGCTCCACACTGACTCTCACTAACACACTGTGTCTGGCTCCACACTGACTCACTAACACACTGTGTCTGGCTCTACACTGACTCTCACTAACACACTGTGTCTGGCTCCACACTGACTCACTAACACACTGTGTCTGGCTCCACACTGACTCTCACTAACACACTGTGTCTGGCTCCACACTGACTCTCACTAACACACTGTGTCTGGCTCCACACTGACTCACTAACACACTGTGTCTGGCTCCACACTGACTCTCACTAACACACTGTGTCTGGCTCCACACTGACTCACTAACACACTGTGTCTGGCTCCACACTGACTCACTAACACACTGTGTCTGGCTCCACACTGACTCACTAACTCACTGTGTCTGGCTTCATACTGACTCACTAACACACTGTGTCTGGCTCCTCACTGACTCACTAACACACTGTGTCTGGCTCCACACTGACTCACTAACACACTGTGTCTGCCTCCACACTGACTCACTAACACACTGTGTATGGCTCCACACTGACTCTCACTAACACACTGTGTCAGGCTCCATACTGACTCTCACCTGCAACTCATCTCTGAACAGTAGAACAGTAACGCTGAACAGTAGAACAGTAGAACAGTAACTGTGAACAGTAGAACAGTAACTCTGAACAGTAGAACAGTAACTCTGAACAGTAGAACAGTAACTCTGAACAGTAGAACAGTAACTCTGAACAGTAGAACAGTAACTCTGAACAGTAGAACAGTAATTCTGAACAGTAGAACAGTAAATCTGAACAGTAGAACAGTAACTCTGAACAGTAGAACAGTAACTCTGAACAGTAGAACAGTAAATCTGAACAGTAGAACAGTAACTCTGAACAGTAGAACAGTAACTCTGAACAGTAGAACAGTAAATCTGAACAGTAGAACAGTATCTCTGAACAGTAGAACAGTAACTCTGAACAGTAGAACAGTAACTCTGAACAGTAGAACAGTAACTCTGAACAGTAGAACAGTAACTCTGAACAGTAGAACAGTATCTCTGAACAGTAGAACAGTAACTCTGAACAGTAGAACAGTAAGTCTGAACAGTAGAACAGTAACTCTGAACAGTAGAACAGTAACTCTGAACAGTAGAACAGTAACTCTGATCAGTAGAACAGTAAGTCTGAACAGTAGAACAGTAACTCTGAACAGTAGAACAGTAGAACAGTAACTCTGAACAGTAGAACAGTAACTCTGAACAGTAGAACAGTAACTCTGAACAGTAGAACAGTAGAAGAGTAACTCTGAACAGTAGAACAGTAACTCTGAACAGTAGAACAGTAACTCTGAACAGTAGAACAGTAACTCTGAACAGTAGAACAGTAACTCTGAACATTAGAACAGTAACTCTGAACAGTAACTCTGAACAGTAGAACAGTAACTCTGAACAGTAGAACAGTAACTCTGAACAGTAGAACAGTAACTCTGAACAGTAGAACAGTAACTCTGATCAGTAGAACAGTAACTCTGAACAGTAGAACAGTAACTCTGAACAGTAGAACAGTAACTCTGAACAGTAGAACAGTAACTCTGAACAGTAGAACAGTAACTCTGAACAGTAGAACAGTAACTCTGAACAGTAGAACAGTAGAACAGTAACTCTGAACAGTAGAACAGTAACTCTGAACAGTAGAACAGTAACTCTGAACAGTAGAACAGTATCTCTGAACAGTAGAACAGTAATTCTGAACAGTAGAACAGTATCTCTGAACAGTAGAACAGTAACTCTGAACAGTAGAACAGTAACTCTGATCAGTAGAACAGTAACTCTGAACAGTAGAACAGTAACTCTGAACAGTAGAACAGTAACTCTGATCAGTAGAACAGTAACTCTGAACAGTAGAACAGTAACTCTGAACAGTAGAACAGTAACTCTGATCAGTAGAACAGTAACTCTGAACAGTAGAACAGTAACTCTGATCAGTAGAACAGTAACTCTGAACAGTAGAACAGTAACTCTGAACAGTAGAACAGTAACTCTGAACAGTAGAACAGTAACTCTGATCAGTAGAACAGTAACTCTGAACAGTAGAACAGTAACTCTGAACAGTAGAACAGTAACTCTGAACAGTGGAACAGTAACTCTGAACAGTAGAACAGTAAGTCTGAACAGTAGAACAGTAGAACAGTAACTCTGAACAGTAGAACAGTAACTCTGAACAGTAGAACAGTAATTATGAACAGTAGAACAGTAACTCTGAACAGTAGAACAGTAACTCTGATCAGTAGAACAGTAACTCTGAACAGTAGAACAGTAGAACAGTAACTCTGAACAGTAGAACAGTAACTCTGAACAGTAGAACAGTAACTCTGAACAGTAGAACAGTAACTCTGAACAGTAGAACAGTAACTCTGAACAGTAGAACAGTAACTCTGAACAGTTGAACAGTAGAACAGTAACTCTGAACAGTAGAACAGTAACTCTGAACAGTAGAACAGTAACTGTGAACAGTAGAACAGTAACTCTGAACAGTAGAACAGTAACTCTGAACAGTAGAACAGTAACTCTGAACAGTAGAACAGTAACTCTGAACAGTAGAACAGTAACTCTGAACAGTAGAACAGTAACTCTGAACAGTAGAACAGTAACTCTGAACAGTAGAACAGTAACTCTGAACAGTAGAACAGTAACTCTGAACAGTAGAACAGTAACTCTGAACAGTAGAACAGTAACTCTGAACAGTAGAACAGTAACTCTGAACAGTAGAACAGTAACTCTGAACAGTAGAACAGTAATTCTGAACAGTAGAACAGTAACTCTGAACAGTAGAACAGTAAGTCTGAACAGTAGAACAGTAACTCTGAACAGTAGAACAGTAACTCTGAACAGTAGAACAGTAACTCTGATCAGTAGAACAGTAACTCTGAACAGTAGAACAGTAACTCTGAACAGTAGAACAGTAGAACAGTAAATTTGAACAGTAGAACAGTAACTCTGAACAGTAGAACAGTAACTCTGAACAGTAGAACAGTAATTCTGAACAGTAGAACAGTAACTCTGATCAGTAGAACAGTAATTCTGAACAGTATAACAGTAACTCTGAACAGTAGAACAGTAACTCTGAACAGTAGAACAGTAACTCTGAACAGTAGAACAGTAATTCTGAACAGTATAACAGTAGAACAGTAACTCTGAACAGTAGAACAGTAACTCTGAACAGTAGAACAGTAACTCTGAACAGTAGAACAGTAACTCTGAACAGTAGAACAGTAGAACAGTAACTCTGAACAGTAGAACAGTAACTCTGAACAGTAGAACAGTAACTCTGATCAGTAGAACAGTAACTCTGAACAGTAGAACAGTAACTCTGAACAGTAGAACAGTAACTCTGAACAGTAGAACAGTAACTCTGAACAGTAGAACAGTAACTCTGAACAGTAGAACAGTAACTCTGAACAGTAGAACAGTAACTCTGAACAGTAGAACAGTAACTCTGAACAGTAGAACAGTAATTCTGAACAGTAGAACAGTAACTCTGAACAGTAGAACAGTAAGTCTGAACAGTAGAACAGTAACTCTGAACAGTAGAACAGTAACTCTGAACAGTAGAACAGTAGAACAGTAACTCTGAACAGTAGAACAGTAACTCTGAACAGTAGAACAGTAAGTCTGAACAGTAGAACAGTAACTCTGAACAGTAGAACAGTAACTCTGAACAGTAGAACAGTAACTCTGAACAGTAGAACAGTAAGTCTGAACAGTAGAACAGTAACTCTGAACAGTAGAACAGTAACTCTGAACAGTAGAACAGTAAGTCTGAACAGTAGAACAGTAACTGTGAACAGTAAAACAGTAACTCTGAACAGTAGAACAGTAACTCTGAACAGTAGAACAGTAACTCTGAACAGTAGAACAGTAACTCTGAACAGTAGAACAGTAATTCTGAACAGTATAACAGTAGAACAGTAACTCTGAACAGTAGAACAGTAGAACAGTAAATTTGAACAGTAGAACAGTAACTCTGAACAGTAGAACAGTAACTCTGAACAGTAGAACAGTAACTCTGAACAGTAGAACAGTAACTCTGAACAGTAGAACAGTAATTCTGAACAGTAGAACAGTAACTCTGAACAGTAGAACAGTAACTCTGAACAGTAGAACAGTAACTCTGAACAGTAGAACAGTAACTCTGAACAGTAGAACAGTAATTCTGAACAGTATAACAGTAGAACAGTAACTCTGAACAGTAGAACAGTAGAACAGTAAATTTGAACAGTAGAACAGTAACTCTGAACAGTAGAACAGTAACTCTGAACAGTAGAACAGTAATTCTGAACAGTATAACAGTAGAACAGTAACTCTGAACAGTAGAACAGTAGAACAGTAAATTTGAACAGTAGAACAGTAACTCTGAACAGTAGAACAGTAATTCTGAACAGTATAACAGTAGAACAGTAACTCTGAACAGTAGAACAGTAGAACAGTAACTCTGAACAGTAGAACAGTAACTCTGAACAGTAGAACAGTAACTCTGAACAGTAGAACAGTAATTCTGAACAGTATAACAGTAGAACAGTAACTCTGAACAGTAGAACAGTAGAACAGTAAATTTGAACAGTAGAACAGTAACTCTGAACAGTAGAACAGTAATTCTGAACAGTATAACAGTAGAACAGTAACTCTGAACAGTAGAACAGTAGAACAGTAAATTTGAACAGTAGAACAGTAACTCTGAACAGTAGAACAGTAATTCTGAACAGTATAACAGTAGAACAGTAACTCTGAACAGTAGAACAGTAGAACAGTAAATTTGAACAGTAGAACAGTAACTCTGAACAGTAGAACAGTAACTCTGAACAGTAGAACAGTAATTCTGAACAGTAGAACAGTAACTCTGAACAGTAGAACAGTAACTCTGAACAGTAGAACAGTAACTCTGAACAGTAGAACAGTAATTCTGAACAGTAGAACAGTAACTCTGAACAGTAGAACAGTAACTCTGAACAGTAGAACAGTAACTCTGAACAGTAGAACAGTAATTCTGAACAGTAGAACAGTAATTCTGAACAGTAGAACAGTAATTCTGAACAGTAGAACAGTAATTCTGAACAGTAGAACAGTATCTCTTCCTTGTATCCATTAAACATGGTTTGTAGGGACTGGCTGCCTCCAACATTCTTTGTGAGTTTTGGACCAGCTGGTTGGCTGTCAGTGTATGTGCTAATGAGTCAATCAGATTGTCTGAAGGAGAGTAGTGGAGGAGGAGACAGTCAGACATCTGTTGTCTCTTCTCTCTCTTTATCTCATTTGTGTTTTCCTCTCCTATTCTGGCATATATGTCTCTCTCTCTCGAACGCTCTCTCTCTTTCCAGTTTTCATAGTGAGGGCAGCTATGCAAAAAAAAAAGGGTGGAATGAGGAGATAGAGAATGAGAAAAGAGCGAGAGGGATGTTGGCTAGCGAGAGTGAGTGTGGATAAAAAGATATTTAGTGGGAGAGATTGAGCAGCTTTCTGATCACGTAGAGAGTGACTCAGCTTATCAAGAGCTGCCAGATCTCAAAAATGTCTTCATTCTCTCTCTCTCTCTCTCTCTCTCTCTCTCTCTCTCTCTCTCTCTCTCTCTCTCTCTCTCTCTCTCTCTCTCTCTCTCTCTCTCTCTCTCTCTCTCTCTCTCTCTCTCTCTCTCTCTCTCTCTCTCTCTCTCTCTCTCTCTCTCTCTCAATTCAATTCAATTCAATTCAATTCAATTGACTTTATTGACATGGCAAGTTATTATTACTTACATTGTCAAAGTATACATATCGAAAAATTTAAATAAAATATATATGTATATATATACACAAAATATATATATATTTATATATAAATAAATGGTGGTACTAACAGCAATAATAATAGTAGTAGTGGACATGGGATTACCATTAATAACAGCTACAACAACAATATTAATCAGAACAACAATACATTAAAGCAACAGTAGTAGACCAGTGTCAACATGACTGAGAAGACACATGACCTGGTACGAAAGACAAAACAAAACTAAGCTAAATGGGAAATATTATCAACATTACTTTGCATTTTTTCACTGGCTGTCCCTCAGGCTGTGGCAGGAGGACACATATTTGGCTGCCAAAACTGCACATTTTGGCTTTTCACCCAATAAATATTTGAATTTTTCTTCATCTTTTATAGTTTCAAATTCTTTGTATTGAATTATAATTTTGGGAAAGAAATATGCTCTTAGGTCTGAGTATTTGTCACAGTGTAGTAGGAAATGCACTTCTGTCTCTACCTCTCCCCTGGAGCAGAGTGAGCACAGCCTGTCCTCTCTGGGCAGCCAGGTTTGTCTGTGACGACCGGTCTCTATAGCCAGACTGTGCTCACTGAGTCTGTACCTAGTCAATGTTTTCCTCAGTTTTCTATCAGTCACAGTGGTCAGATAGTCTGCCACCATGTACTGTCTGTTTAGAGCCAAATAGCATTGAAGTTTACTTAGATTTTTTGTGGTGTCTTTCCAATAGGTTATATATTTTTCTTTTTGTTTTGTGATGATTTGGTTGGGCCAGATTTTCTGAGGGCTGTCCCGAGGCTCTATGGGGTTGGTTTGGGTTGGTGAACTGAGCCTCAGAACCAGCTGGCTGAGGGGACTCTTCTCTGGTTTCATCTCTTGACATTGTAGAGCTGTGTGATGGAATGTTTTAGGGTCACTTGTTTTTAGATGGTTGTAAAATTTGATGGCTCTTTTTTCTATTCGAATGAGGAGGGGATATTGGCCCAATTCTGCCCTACATGCGTTATTTGGAGTTTTTCTTTGTACTTGCAATACAGTCTTGCAAAACTCTGCATGCAATACTTCAATTGGATGTTTGTCCCATTTAGTAAATTCATTATTAGAGAGTGGACCCCATACCTCACTGCCATATAGAGCAATTGGTTCTATAACTGATTGAAATTTTTTTAGCCAGATTCTAATTGGAATTTCAATTTTGATGTTCCTTTTAATGGCATAGAATGCTCTTCTTGCTTTGTCTCTCAGCTCCTTCACAGCCATGTGAAAGCTACCTGTGTTGCTGATATTTAGTCCTAGATATGTGTAGTTTTTGGTGTGTTCTAATAGAACTGTGTCCAAATAGAATTTATATTTGTCATCCTTATTTCCGGACCTTTTTTGGAATATCATTATATTTGTTTTTTTTAGGTTAACGGTCAGAGCCCAAGTCTGACAGAACCTGTGAAGATGATCTAGGTGTTGCTGTAACCCCTCTTTAGTGGGAGACAGCAGCACCAGGTCATCTGCGTACAGCAGACACTTGATTTCAGTGTTGTGTAGGGTGATACCAGGTGCTGCCGATTCTTCTAATGTTTTTGCCAATTCATTAATGTAGATGTTAAATAATGTTGGACTTATTGGGCAGCCCTGTTTCACTCCCCGCCCCTGAGAGAAGAAGTCTGTTTGCTTGTTACCAATTTTAACCGCACATTTGTTTTTAGTGTACATTGATTTAATAAAATCATATGTTTTCCCTCCAATACCACTTTCTATTAGTTTATAAAAAAGACCTTCGTGCCAAATTGAATCAAATGCTTTCTTGAAATCTACAAAACACGAGTAGATTTTGCCTTTGTTTTGGTTAACTTGTTTATCAATTAGAGTGTGGAGGGTGTAAATGTGGTCAGTTGTACGATAATTTTTTAGAAATCCAATCTGGCTTCTGCTCAGGACGTTGTGTTCGTCAAGGAAATGATGTAGTCTGCTATTTATAATACTGCAGAGAATTTTCCCCAAGTTGCTGTTAACGCATATTCCTCTGTAATTATTTGGGTCAAATTTGTCTCCATTTTTATAGATTGGTGTGATCAGTCCCTGGTTCCAAATATCGGGGAAAATACCTGCAGTGAGGATAATGTTGAAGAGTTTGAGTATAGCCAATTTGAATTTGTGGTCTGTATATTTGATCATTTCATTTAAGATCCCATCAGCACCACAGGCCTTTTTGGGTTGGAGATTGCATATTTTTTCCAATAATTCTTCTTCTGTAATTGGGGTATCCACAGGATTCTGATAATCTTTGACTGCTAATTCAAGGATTTGTAATTTTTCTTGTATATCTTTTTGTTCTGGGCTCTTTGTTATATTGCTGTAGAGGTTTGCAAAGTGATTTCTCCACATATCCCCATTTTGGATAGCCAACTCCTCATGATGAGGTTTGTTTAATTTATTCCAATTCTCCCAGAAGTGGTTTGATTCTATGGATTCCTCAATTCCATCCAGCTGATTTCTAATGTGCTGTTCCTTTTTTGTTCTTAGGGTGCGTTTGTATTGCTTCAGTGTTTCCCCATATTGAAGGCGTATATTTTTGTTGTCTGGTTCTCTGTGTTTTTGATTAGATATATTTCTCAATGACTTTCTTAGATTTTTGCAATCATTATCAAACCATTTTTCATTATCTGTTATTTTTGGTTTGCTCTTATGCTTCTTTAGATTAGCCAAGGAGGCTAATTTGTCAAATATAAAGTTTATGTTCCTAACGGCCAAATTTACACCTTCATTGCTGAAGGAGAATGTTAAGGCTAAAAAGTTGTCCAGGAGAGATTGTATTTTTTGGCTACTAATTGCTTTTTGGTAGATGTCTGTACTGTTTGCACTCCATCTATAGGCTTGTTTAGTACCATGTAATTTATTGGGCCGTGATGCTTCATGGTTGGGTTCTGCTCTTCTCAGATACACTGTGATTTTACTGTGGTCTGAGAGAGGTGTTAGTGGGCTGACTGTGAAGGCTCTGAGAGACTCTGGGTTGAGGTCGGTGAGGAAGTAGTCCACAGTGCTGCTGCCAAGGGATGAGCTGTAGGTGTACCTACCAAAAGAGTCTCCTCTCAGCCTGCCATTGACTATGTACAGACCCAGTGTTCGACAGAGCCTCAGGAGCTGTAATCCATTTTTGTTTTTCACTTTGTCATAGTTGTTTCTGTGGGGGTATGTGGGGAGGGAAAGGTTATTGCTTCCTGGTAGGTGTTTATCCCCATGACTGTTAATAGTGTCTTGTTCTTCTGCTATTCTAGCATTCAGGTCTCCACAGACCAGTACGTTGCCTTGGGCCTGAAAGTGACTAATCTCTCCCTCTAGAATGGAGAAGCTCTCTTCGTTGAAGTAGGGTGACTCTGAGGGGGGAATGTATGTGGCACAGAGGAAGACGTTTTTATCTGTCAAGATAGCCTCCTTGTTGATTTTTAACCAGATAAAGAATTCTCCTGTTTTGATCAATTCGATTGAATTAATTAGTTCAGATTTATACCATATTAGCATTCCCCCTGAGTCTCTGCCCTGTTTGATTCCTTTTAATTTAGTGGATGGTATGATTATCTCCCTATAACCTAGTGGACAGCCAGTGGAAACATCACCTCTGCACCATGTTTCCTGTAGTACTACAATATCAACATCATCAATTTCTTTCAGGAAGTCTGGGTTTCTGCTCTTTAGCCCAAAAGCAGAGGACTTCAATCCTTGTATATTCCAACATGCAACGTAAAAAGACTTCATAACTTTTTTTTTTTTTTCTCTTTTCCTTACCTTTCAAAATGAGACAAACACTCACAATCCAAGAAGAACCATTAAAATAGGATTTTTCAATTAAAGTAAACTCTTATTTTGCAAATGTGATCTCTCTCTCTCTCTCTCTCTCTCTCTCTCTCTCTCTCTCTCTCTCTCTCTCTCTCTCTCTCTCTCACACCCACACACACACACACACACACACACAAACACACAAACACAACTCAAAAGCTGCAGTCCCTGCGGTTATATCTGAGGAACGGGTGGGTTTAAGGGTCAATACATATTGAGTTGATGAAGTGCAGGTGGGTTGAACAAAGAGAAAACAACGCCTTTAAGAATCCATATATGTGTAGTTTATAGGTTACACTGACGCTTTCATTTCATTATTTTAGACTGGTGTTAGTGCGTGAGCCTAAGTTTTAGGGGCTAACTGTACGAGCCCCGAAATAGACTATACGCCAAATCGCCAAATGCTTTTGGGAACGCGCATTAAAAAGTTCATGTCGATACACAGAGACAAAGAGGACAATGTCGTCGTTTAATTCAATAAGAGAAAAGCTGTGAAATGGAAGAGAAGGGAAGGCCAGATGTACTGTTTCTAAAGATGTGTTGAAGGAGTAAAATGATATCAGTGTGATGTTATCTGTGATGATTGTGAGGCGATATTCACAGTCACAAGACCTTTAAATAGGTCTATGGCAAGTCAAGAGCACTGTCACCTACTGTTAAACGGGTTAGAAAACTGTCCCCTACTGTTAAACGGGTTAGAGAACTGTCACCTACTGTTAAACAGGTTAGAGAACTGTCCCCTACTGTTAAACGGGTTAGAGAACTGTCCCCTACTGTTAAACGGGTTAGTGAACTGTCACCTACTGTTAAACGGGTTAGAGAACTGTCCCCTACTGTTAAACGGGTTAGAGAACTGTCCCCTACTGTTAAACGGGTTAGTGAACTGTCCCCTACTGTTAAACAGGTTAGAGAACTGTCCCCTACTGTTAAACAGGTTAGTGAACTGTCCCCTACTGTTTTTTTTTATTTTTATTTTTTATTTTTAAATTTTATCCCCTTTTCTCCCCAATTTTCGTGGTATCCAATCGCTAGTAATTACTATCTTGTCTCATCGCTACAACTCCTGTACGGGCTCGGGAGAGACGAAGGTCGAAAGTCATGCGTCCTCCGAAGCACAACCCAACCAAGCCGCACTGCTTCTTAACACAGCGCGCCTCCAACCCGGAAGCCAGCCGCACCAATGTGTCGGAGGAAACACCGTGCACCCGCCCCCCTCAGTTAGCGCGCACTGCGCCCGGCCCGCCACAGGAGTCGCTGGAGCGCGATGAGACAAGGATATCCCTACCGGCCAAACCCTCCCTAACCCGGACGACGCTAAGCCAATTGTGCGTCGCCCCACGGACCTCCCGGTCGCGGCCGGCTGCGACAGAGCCTGGGCGCGAACCCAGACTCTGGTGGCGCAGCATAGCACTGCGATGCAGTGCTCTAGACCACTGCGCCACCCGGGAGGCTTGTCCCCTACTGTTAAACAGGTTAGAGAACTGTCCCCTACTGTTAAACGGGTTAGTGAACTGTCCCCTACTGTTAAACGGGTTAGTGAACTGTCACCTACTGTTAAACGGGTTAGTGAACTGTCACCTACTGTTAAACGGGTTAGAGAACTGTCACCTACTGTTAAACGGGTTAGAGAACTGTCCCCTACTGTTAAACGGGTTAGAGAACTGTCACCTACTGTTAAACGGGTTAGTGAACTGTCACCTACTGTTAAACGGGTTAGTGAACTGTCACCTACTGTTAAACGGGTTAGTGAACTGTCACCTACTGTTAAACGGGTTAGAGAACTGTCACCTACTGTTAAACGGGTTAGAGAACTGTCACCTACTGTTAAACGGGTTAGAGAACTGTCACCTACTGTTAAACGGGTTAGAGAACTGTCCCCTACTGTTAAACGGGTTAGAGAACTGTCCCCTACTGTTAAACGGGTTAGGGAACTGTCCCCTACTGTTAAACGGGTTAGGGAACTGTCACCTACTGTTAAACGGGTTAGGGAACTGTCCCCTACTGTTAAACGGGTTAGTGAACTGTCACCTACTGTTAAACGGGTTAGTGAACTGTCACCTACTGTTAAACGGGTTAGAGAACTGTCACCTACTGTTAAACGGGTTAGAAAACTGACCCCTACTTTTAAACGGGTTAGTGAACTGTCACCTACTGTTAATCGGGTTAGGGAACTGTCACCTACTGTTAAACAGGTTAGGGAACTGTCACCTACTGTTAAACGGGTTAGTGAACTGTCACCTACTGTTAAACGGGTTAGGGAACTGTCACTTACTGTTAAACGGGTTAGGGAACTGTCCCCTACTGTTAAACGGGTTAGTGAACTGTCACCTACTGTTAAACGGGTTAGTGAACTGTCACCTACTGTTAAACGGGTTAGGGAACTGTCACTTACTGTTAAACGGGTTAGGGAACTGTCCCCTACTGTTAAACGGGTTAGAGAACTGTCACCTACTGTTAAACAGGTTAGAGAACTGTCACCTACTGTTAAACAGGTTAGTGAACTGTCCCCTACTGTTAAACGGGTTAGAGAACTGTCCCCTACTGTTAAACGGGTTAGAGAACTGTCCCCTACTGTTAAACGGGTTAGAGAACTGTCCCCTACTGTTAAACAGGTTAGAGAACTGTCACTTACTGTTAAACAGGTTAGAGAACTGTCACTTACTGTTAAACGGGTTAGTGAACTGTCCCCTACTGTTAAACAGGTTAGAGAACTGTCACTTACTGTTAAACAGGTTAGAGAACTGTCACTTACTGTTAAACAGGTTAGAGAACTGTCACTTACTGTTAAACAGGTTAGAGAACTGTCACTTACTGTTAAACGGGTTAGTGAACTGTCCCCTACTGTTAAACAGGTTAGAGAACTGTCCCCTACTGTTAAACGGGTTAGTGAACTGTCACCTACTGTTAAACGGGTGAGTGAACTGTCACCTACTGTTAAACGGGTTAGAGAACTGTCACCTACTTTTAAACGGGTTAGTGAACTGTCACCTACTGTTAAACGGGTTAGGGAACTGTCCCCTACTGTTAAACGGGTTAGTGAACTGTCACCTACTGTTAAACGGGTTAGTGAACTGTCACCTACTGTTAAACGGGTTAGAGAACTGTCACCTACTGTTAAACGGGTTAGAAAACTGTCCCCTACTTTTAAACGGGTTAGTGAACTGTCACCTACTGTTAATCGGGTTAGGGAACTGTCACCTACTGTTAAACAGGTTAGGGAACTGTCACCTACTGTTAAACGGGTTAGTGAACTGTCACCTACTGTTAAACGGGTTAGGGAACTGTCACTTACTGTTAAACGGGTTAGGGAACTGTCCCCTACTGTTAAACGGGTTAGTGAACTGTCACCTACTGTTAAACGGGTTAGTTAACTGTCACCTACTGTTAAACGGGTTAGGGAACTGTCACTTACTGTTAAACGGGTTAGGGAACTGTCCCCTACTGTTAAACGGGTTAGAGAACTGTCACCTACTGTTAAACAGGTTAGTGAACTGTCACCTACTGTTAAACAGGTTAGGGAACTGTCACCTACTGTTAAACGGGTTAGAGAACTGTCACTTACTGTTAAACGGGTTAGTGAACTGTCACTTACTGTTAAACGGGTTAGAGAACTGTCACCTACTGTTAAACAGGTTAGAGAACTGTCACCTACTGTTAAACAGGTTAGGGAACTGTCACCTACTGTTAAACAGGTTAGTGAACTGTCACCTACTGTTAAACAGGTTAGGGAACTGTCACCTACTGTTAAACAGGTTAGAGAACTGTCACCTACTGTTAAACGGGTTAGTGAACTGTCACCTACTGTTAAACGGGTTAGTGAACTGTCACCTACTGTTAAACGGGTTAGAGAACTGTCACCTACTGTTAAACGGGTTAGAGAACTGTCACCTACTTTTAAACGGGTTAGTGAACTGTCACTTACCGTTAAACGGGTTAGTGAACTGTCACCTACCGTTAAACGGGTTAGAGAACTGTCACCTACTGTTAAACGGGTTAGAGAACTGTCACCTACTTTTAAACGGGTTAGTGAACTGTCACTTACCGTTAAACGGGTTAGGGAACTGTCACTTACCGTTAAACGGGTTAGTGAACTGTCACCTACTGTTAAACAGGTTAGAGAACTGTCCCCTGCTGTTAAACAGGTTAGGGAACTGTCCCCTACTGTTAAACGGGTTAGAGAACTGTCCCCTACTGTTAAACGGGTTAGTGAACTGTCACCTACTGTTAAACAGGTTAGAGAACTGTCACCTACTGTTAAACGGGTTAGAGAACTGTCCCCTACTGTTAAACGGGTTAGTGAACTGTCACCTACTGTTAAACAGGTTAGAGAACTGTCCCCTACTGTTAAACAGGTTAGAGAACTGTCCCCTACTGTTAAACGGGTTAGAGAACTGTCCCCTACTGTTAAACAGGTTAGAGAACTGTCCCCTACTGTTAAACAGGTTAGAGAACTGTCCCCTACTGTTAAACGGGTTAGAGAACTGTCCCCTACTGTTAAACAGGTTAGAGAACTGTCCCCTACTGTTAAACAGGTTAGAGAACTGTCACTTACTGTTAAACGGGTTAGTGAACTGTCACCTACTGTTAAACGGGTTAGTGAACTGTCACCTACTGTTAAACGGGTTAGAGAACTGTCACCTACTGTTAAACGGGTTAGAGAACTGTCACCTACTTTTAAACGGGTTAGTGAACTGTCACTTACCGTTAAACGGGTTAGGGAACTGTCACCTACTGTTAAACGGGTTAGAGAACTGTCACCTACTGTTAAACGGGTTAGAGAACTGTCACCTACTTTTAAACGGGTTAGTGAACTGTCACTTACCGTTAAACGGGTTAGGGAACTGTCACTTACCGTTAAACGGGTTAGTGAACTGTCACCTACTGTTAAACAGGTTAGAGAACTGTCCCCTGCTGTTAAACAGGTTAGGGAACTGTCCCCTACTGTTAAACGGGTTAGAGAACTGTCCCCTACTGTTAAACGGGTTAGTGAACTGTCACCTACTGTTAAACAGGTTAGAGAACTGTCCCCTACTGTTAAACGGGTTAGAGAACTGTCCCCTACTGTTAAACGGGTTAGTGAACTGTCACCTACTGTTAAACAGGTTAGAGAACTGTCCCCTACTGTTAAACAGGTTAGAGAACTGTCCCCTACTGTTAAACGGGTTAGAGAACTGTCCCCTACTGTTAAACAGGTTAGAGAACTGTCCCCTACTGTTAAACAGGTTAGAGAACTGTCCCCTACTGTTAAACGGGTTAGAGAACTGTCCCCTACTGTTAAACAGGTTAGAGAACTGTCCCCTACTGTTAAACAGGTTAGAGAACTGTCCCCTACTGTTAAACGGGTTAGTGAACTGTCACCTACTGTTAAACGGGTTAGTGAACTGTCACCTACTGTTAAACGGGTTAGAGAACTGTCACCTACTGTTAAACGGGTTAGAGAACTGTCCCCTACTGTTAAACGGGTTAGAGAACTGTCCCCTACTGTTAAACAGGTTAGAGAACTGTCCCCTACTGTTAAACGGGTTAGTGAACTGTCCCCTACTGTTAAACAGGTTAGAGAACTGTCCCCTACTGTTAAACGGGTTAGAGAACTGTCCCCTACTGTTAAACAGGTTAGAGAACTGTCCCCTACTGTTAAACAGGTTAGAGAACTGTCCCCTACTGTTAAACAGGTTAGAGAACTGTCACCTACTGTTAAACAGGTTAGAGAACTGTCCCCTACTGTTAAACGGGTTAGAGAACTGTCCCCTACTGTTAAACAGGTTAGAGAACTGTCACCTACTGTTAAACGGGTTAGAGAACTGTCCCCTACTGTTAAACGGGTTAGTGAACTGTCACCTACTGTTAAACGGGTTAGAGAACTGTCCCCTACTGTTAAACAGGTTAGAGAACTGTCCCCTACTGTTAAACAGGTTAGAGAACTGTCACCTACTGTTAAACAGGTTAGGGAACTGTCCCCTACTGTTAAACAGGTTAGAGAACTGTCCCCTACTGTTAAACAGGTTAGAGAACTGTCACCTACTGTTAAACAGGTTAGAGAACTGTCCCCTACTGTTAAACAGGTTAGAGAACTGTCCCCTACTGTTAAACAGGTTAGAGAACTGTCCCCTACTGTTAAACAGGTTAGAGAACTGTCCCCTACTGTTAAACAGGTTAGAGAACTGTCCCCTACTGTTAAACAGGTTAGAGAACTGTCCCCTACTGTTAAACGGGTTAGAGAACTGTCCCCTACTGTTAAACAGGTTAGAGAACTGTCCCCTACTGTTAAACAGGTTAGAGAACTGTCCCCTACTGTTAAACGGGTTAGTGAACTGTCCCCTACTGTTAAACAGGTTAGAGAACTGTCCCCTACTGTTAAACGGGTTAGAGAACTGTCCCCTACTGTTAAACAGGTTAGAGAACTGTCCCCTACTGTTAAACAGGTTAGAGAACTGTCCCCTACTGTTAAACAGGTTAGAGAACTGTCACCTACTGTTAAACAGGTTAGAGAACTGTCCCCTACTGTTAAACGGGTTAGAGAACTGTCCCCTACTGTTAAACAGGTTAGAGAACTGTCACCTACTGTTAAACGGGTTAGAGAACTGTCCCCTACTGTTAAACGGGTTAGTGAACTGTCACCTACTGTTAAACGGGTTAGAGAACTGTCCCCTACTGTTAAACAGGTTAGAGAACTGTCCCCTACTGTTAAACAGGTTAGAGAACTGTCACCTACTGTTAAACAGGTTAGAGAACTGTCCCCTACTGTTAAACAGGTTAGAGAACTGTCCCCTACTGTTAAACAGGTTAGAGAACTGTCACCTACTGTTAAACAGGTTAGAGAACTGTCCCCTACTGTTAAACAGGTTAGAGAACTGTCCCCTACTGTTAAACAGGTTAGAGAACTGTCCCCTACTGTTAAACAGGTTAGAGAACTGTCCCCTACTGTTAAACAGGTTAGAGAACTGTCCCCTACTGTTAAACGGGTTAGAGAACTGTCCCCTACTGTTAAACAGGTTAGAGAACTGTCCCCTACTGTTAAACAGGTTAGAGAACTGTCCCCTACTGTTAAACAGGTTAGAGAACTGTCCCCTACTGTTAAACAGGTTAGAGAACTGTCACCTACTGTTAAACAGGTTAGAGAACTGTCCCCTACTGTTAAACAGGTTAGAGAACTGTCCCCTACTGTTAAACAGGTTAGAGAACTGTCCCCTACTGTTAAACAGGTTAGAGAACTGTCCCCTACTGTTAAACAGGTTAGAGAACTGTCCCCTACTGTTAAACAGGTTAGAGAACTGTCCCCTACTGTTAAACGGGTTAGAGAACTGTCCCCTACTGTTAAACAGGTTAGAGAACTGTCCCCTACTGTTAAACAGGTTAGAGAACTGTCCCCTACTGTTAAACAGGTTAGAGAACTGTCCCCTACTGTTAAACGGGTTGAAAACAAATTCTTATTTTCAATGACAGCCTAGGAACAGTGGGTTAACTGGTCTAGGAACAGTGGGTTAACTGGTCTAGGAACAGTGGGTTAACTGGTCTAGGAACAGTGGGTTAACTGGTCTAGGAACAGTGGGTTAACTGGTCTAGGAACAGTGGGTTAACTGGTCTAGGAACAGTGGGTTAACTGGTCTAGGAACAGTGGGTTAACTGGTCTAGGAACAGTGGGTTAACTGGTCTAGGAACAGTGGGTTAACTGGTCTAGGAACAGTGGGTTAACTGGTCTAGGAACAGTGGGTTAACTGGTCTAGGAACAGTGGGTTAACTGGCCTAGGAACAGTGGGTTAACTGGTCTAGGAACAGTGGGTTAACTGGCCTAGGAACAGTGGGTTAACTGGCCTAGGAACAGTGGGTTTACTACCTTGTTGAGGGGCAGAACGACAGACGTTTACCTTGTCAGCTCGGGGATTTGATCTTGCAACCTTTCGGTTACTATTCCAACACTCTAGCCACTAGGCTACCTGCCGCATCTACATTCTAGCCACTAGGCTACCTGCCGCCTCTACACTCTAGCCACTAGGCTACCTGCCGCCTCTACACTCTAGCCACTAGGCTACCTGCCGCCTCTACACTCTAACCACTAGGCTACCTGCCGCCTCTACACTCTAGCCACTAGGCTACCTGCCGCCTCTACACTCTAACCACTAGGCTACCTGCCGCCTCTACATTCTAGCCACTAGGCTACCTGCCGCCTCTACACTCTAGCCACTAGGCTACCTGCCGCCTCTACACTCTAGCCACTAGGCTACCTGCCGCCTCTACACTCTAACCACTAGGCTACCTGCCTGACTCAAACATGTTGGGTCGTGTTCACAGCTTTCTGTTTCCTTACATCCGGTAAAAGTGATGTAATTTAGAAATGTTGCATAGTTTTTGGTATCGTTCTTAAATTTTTTTCCCGGTCCCTGAACTTCTTTGCTCTACGAAAGCAACACTAGAACTTTACCGATGTGAAATATATATATTTATTTTACATTATTCTGGTGAGCTTTTATATTTAGTCTTCTAGGACAACATATAACAACAGAAGAGAAGCTGCGTGTATCTAATTATAGACAAGTTGACTAATAAATAGCCTACCGAAATGTTGGAATTTATAAGCAGAAACGTATCTAAATCAGGCCCAAAACATCCTGCACTCCCTGTCAAAAAATGGTTACGCCGTCTTTGACTGTAGCCTACAGCCCATGTTTGATATTAGCGGATTAGGGTTGGGTACGGGCCTCAGATTTACACTTTATTACATATTGTCGCGCGGTTGCGGATGGGTTATTAGCAATTGCAGGCATGTGAACTAACAGCTGACCCGTGCACCACTTGTGTACACACATACAGAAAGACACATACAGAAGTCTTTCAGAAGAGACGGAGTGCAGCACAGAGAGAGAGAGAGAGAGAGAGAGAGAGAGAGAGAGAGAGAGAGAGAGAGAGAGAGAGAGAGAGAGAGAGAGAGAGAGAGAGAGAGAGAGAGAGAGAGAGAGAGAGAGAGAGAGAGAGAGAGAGAGAGATATACAGAGAGAGAGAGAGATACAGAGAGAGAGAGAGAGAGAGAGAGAGAGAACCCATTGGATTCTCCAATTACCTTGAATGAGTTACAGGACAAAATAAAAACCCTCAAACCCAAAAAGGCCTGTGGTGTTGATGGTATCCTTAATGAAATGATCAAATATACAGACAACAAATTCCAATTGGCTATACTAAAACTCTTTAACATCGTCCTTAGCTCTGGCATCTTCCCCAATATTTGGAACCAAGGACTGATCACCCCAATCCACAAAAGTGGAGACAAATTTGACCCCAATAACTACCGTGGAATATGCGTCAACAGTAACCTTGGGAAAATACTCTGCATTATCATTAACAGCAGACTCGTACATTTCCTCAATGAAAACAATGTACTGAGCAAATGTCAAATTGGCTTTTTACCAAATTACCGTACAACAGACCATGTATTCACCCTACACACCCTAATTGACAACCAAACAAACCAAAACAAAGGCAAAGTCTTCTCATGCTTTGTTGATTTCAAAAAAGCCTTCGACTCAATTTGGCATGAGGGTCTGCTATACAAATTGATGGAAAGTGGTGTTGGGGGTAAAACATACGACATTATAAAATCCATGTACACAAACAACAAGTGTGCGGTTAAAATTGGCAAAAAACACACACATTTCTTCACACAGGGTCGTGGGGTGAGACAGGGATGCAGCTTAAGCCCCACCCTCTTCAACATATATATCAACGAATTGGCGCGGGCACTAGAACAGTCTGCAGCACCCGGTCTCACCCTACTAGAATCCGAAGTCAAATGTCTACTGTTTGCTGATGATCTGGTGCTTCTGTCACCAACCAAGGAGGGCCTACAGCAGCACCTAGATCTTCTGCACAGATTCTGTCAGACCTGGGCCCTGACAGTAAATCTCAGTAAGACCAAAATAATGGTGTTCCAAAAAAGGTCCAGTCACCAGGACCACAAATTCCATCTAGACACCGTTGCCCTAGAGCACACAAAAAACTATACATACCTCGGCCTAAACATCAGCACCACAGGTAACTTCCACAAAGCTGTGAACGATCTGAGAGACAAGGCAAGAAGGGCCTTCTATGCCATCAAAAGGAACATAAATTTCAACATACCAATTAGGATCTGGCTAAAAATACTTGAATCAGTCATAGAGCCCATTGCCCTTTATGGTTGTGAGGTCTGGGGTCCGCTCACCAACCAAGATTTCACAAAATGGGACAAACACCAAATTGAGACTCTGCATGCAGAATTCTGCAAAAATATCCTCCGTGTACAACGTAGAACACCAAATAATGCATGCAGAGCAGAATTAGGCCGATACCCACTAATTATCAAAATCCAGAAAAGAGCCGTTAAATTCTACAACCACCTAAAAGGAAGCGATTCCCAAACCTTCCATAACAAAGCCATCACCTACAGAGAGATGAACCTGGAGAAGAGTCCCCTAAGCAAGCTGGTCCTAGGGCTCTGTTCACAAACACAAACACACCCCACAGAGCCCCAGGACAACAGCACAATTAGACCCAACCAAATCATGAGAAAACAAAAAGATAATTACTTGACACATTGGAAAGAATTAACAAAAAAACAGAGCAAACTAGAATGCTATTTGGCCCTAAACAGAGAGTACACAGTGGCAGAATACCTGACCACTGTGACTGACCCAAACTTAAGGAAAGCTTTGACTATGTACAGACTCAGTGAGCATAGCCTTGCTATTGAGAAAGGCCGCCGTAGGCAGACATGGCTCTCAAGAGAAGACAGGCTATGTGCACACTGCCCACAAAATGAGGTGGAAACTGAGCTGCACTTCCTAACCTCCTGCCCAATGTATGACCATATTAGAGAGACATATTTCCCTCAGATTACACAGATCCACAAAGAATTCGAAAACAAATCCAATTTTGATAAACTCCCATATCTACTGGGTGAAATTCCACAGTGTGCCATCACAGCAGCAAGATTTGTGACCTGTTGCCACAAGAAAAGGGCAACCAGTGAAGAACAAACACCACTGTAAATACAACCCATATTTATGTTTATTTATTTTAACTTGTGTGCTTTAACCATTTGTACATTGTTACAACACTGCATATATATAATATGACATTTGTAATGTCTTTATTGTTTTGAAACTTCTGTATGTGTAATGTTTACTGTTCATTTTTATTGTTTATTTGACTTGTGTATATTACCTACCTCACTTGCTTTGGCAATGTTAACACATGTTTCCCATGCCAATAAAGCCCCTTGAATTGAATTGAATTGAATTGAGAGAGAGAGAGAGAGAGAGAGAGAGAGAGAGAGAGAGAGAGAGAGAGAGAGACAGAGAGACAGAGACAGAGACAGAGACAGAGAGAGACAGAGAGAGACAGAGAGAGACAGAGAGAGAGAGAGACAGAGAGAGACAGAGAGAGAGAGAGACAGAGAGAGACAGAGAGAGAGAGAGAGAGAGAGAGAGAGAGAGAGAGACAGAGAGAGAGACAGAGAGAGAGACAGACAGAGAGACAGACAGAGAGAGACAGAGAGAGACAGACAGAGAGAGACAGAGAGAGACAGACAGAGAGAGACAGAGAGAGACAGACAGAGAGAGACAGACAGAGAGAGACAGAGAGAGACAGAGAGAGACAGAGAGAGACACAGAGAGACAGAGAGAGACAGAGAGAGACAGAGAGAGACAGAGAGAGACAGAGAGAGAACAAACACCATTGTAAATACAACCCATATTTATGCTTATTTATTTTCCCTTGTGTACTTTAACCATTTGTACATCGTTACAACACTGTATATATACATAATATGACATTTGTAATGTCTTTATTCTTTTGGAGCTTCTGTGAGTGTAATGTTTACTGTTCATTTTTATTGTTTATTTCACTTTTGTATATTATCTACCTCACTTGCTTTGGCAAAGTTAACATATGTTTCCCATGCCAGTAAACATCACCTTGAATTGAATTGACAGAGCCCAACTGCTGAGCTCAACTGACTGTGTATCCTAGATCAGAATCTCACGTCACAGAAGCCGACGTTAAAATGACACACTTAGAAAAGATTCAAGCGCTACATTGCGACAAGGAGACTGACATTAACAGCTTGACATAAAAGGGTTCAGATAGACTGACACACCTTGAATTGACAAAAAACAATAATCAGATTGACATCATCAAATCAAATCAAATGTATTTATATAGCCCTTCGTACATCAGCTGATATCTCAAAGTGCTGTACAGAAACCCAGCCTAAAACTTCAAACAGCAAGCAATGCAGATGTAGAAGCACGGTGGCTAGGAAAAACTCCCTAGAAAGGCCAAAAGCTAGGAAGAAACCTAGAGAGGAACCAGGCTATGAGGGGTGGCTAGTCATAGCGCTCAGATAGACTGACAACGAGATTGATCGTAAAAATATATATATATAGAATGAGACATGGAACAAATTTGTTAAATCTGTGTGTTGTTGTCCAGAGTTGATAGAGGAATGGAGTAGAATTCAAATCGGACTGGTTATTCGACAACAGGGTAACTGACAGAGCATCCTGATGGTTAATATCTGACAGAGGGTCCTGATGGTTAATATCTGACAGAGGGTCCTGATGGTTAATATCTGACAGAGGGTCCTGATGGTTAATATCTGACAGAGGGTCCTGATGGTTAATATCTGACAGAGGGTCCTGATGGTTAATATCTAACAGAGGGTCCTGATGGTTAATATCTGACAGAGGGTCCTGATGGTTAATATCTGACAGAGGGTCCTGATGGTTAATATCTGACAGAGGGTCCTGATGGTTAATATCTGACAGAGGGTTCTGATGGTTAATATCTGACAGAGGGTCCTGATGGTTAATATCTGACAGAGGGTCCTGATGGTGGACTGAAGTCTGATGGTTAATATCTGACAGAGCATCCTGATGGTTAATATCTGACAGAGGGTCCTGGTGGTTAATATCTGACAGAGGGTCCTGATGGTTAAAACTTCTTGCAACTATAGGGGGTGCTGTTCTGCATTAGCATTTTTTGGTCTCCAAATTAAACTGCCTCGTGCTCAATTCTTGATCGTACAATATGCATATTATTGTTATTATTGGATAGAAAACACTTTCTAGTTTCTATAGCCGTTGGAATTTTGTCTCTGAGTGGTACAGAACTACTTCTACAGCACTTTTCCTGACAGGGAGTCAGATTTCAGAAATTTTGACCCCTGATCTGGGGTCGGTTTTAAGGTGCCTGTAAATGCTATGGAGAAACCGACACTGCCTACGTCTTCCTCTGGGTGTCAGTACGTCATGACGTTTTGAATGGAGTCGATTGCGCAATCAGAGCCACTATAAAACAACAAAACGTGGAAGTACCGTTCTTTCCCTTCGCGCGTCTTACGCAAGATGGACATCGGACTTGCCTCCTTCCAAATGGTTGTTTAGCCAGTAATATTTCTCGGGTCATGTTTTTACTCGTTATAGTTGTTAAAAACATCATAATGTAGTTAATTTGAACCGTTTTATAGCAATTTATATCCGTTTAGTGCGATTTTGAGGAATTTCTTTGTCGTGCACTTTGAAGCTTTGGACACGTTTCGGGGTCTCGGTCGATGTTAGTGGACATTTCGAAGGACAGAGGACATCTATCGACCAAAAGAAGATTAGACCCAAGAAAGGATACATTGCCCAAGAATCTGATGGAAAATCACCTCATAGTAAGGAATATTTAATATGATAAATCGTTGTTCTGTCGAAATATTTTAAACGCATAATCCGCCATTTTGTTTGTTATCGCTTCACTTGGCGAACCCTGTATTGCACAGTAAGGATAATTTTAGAAATGTAAATCAGCGGTTGCATTAAGAACTAATTTGTCTTTCGATTCCTGTCAACCCTGTATTTTTTTGTCAAGTATATGATTAGCTTTCGATTAAACTAGATCACTCTGAAAGATGACGTCCGACATTTTGAGGCTTGATTTGCTACTATTTTCATTGTATAACCACGGTTTTGTATGGCTAAATATGCACATTTTCGAACAAACTCTATATGTATGTTGTAAAATGATGTTACAGGAGTGTCATCGGAAGAATTCTGAGAAGGTTAGTGAAAAAATTAATATATTTTGGCGATGATTACGTTATAGCTCTCTTTGGCTTGAATCGATGCTCTGGTAACGTTTGCACATGTGGTATGCTAACTTATCGATTTATTGTGTTTTCGCTGTAAAACGCTTAGAAAATCTGAAATATTGTCTGAAATCACAAGATCTGGGTCTTTCCATTGCTATGCTTTGTCTATTTTTATGAAATGTTTTATGATGAGTAAATTGGTCATACACGTTGCTCTCTGTAGTAATTCTAGTCGAGTTGTGATGGTCGGTGCAATTGTAAACTGTGATTTCTACCTGAAATATGCACTTTTTTCTAACAAAACCTATCCTATACCATAAATATGTTATCAGACTGTCATCTGATGAGGTTTTTTCTTGGTTAGTGGCTATTTATATCTTTATTTGGCCGAATTTGTGATAGCTACTGATGGAGTAAAAAACTGGTGGAGTAAAAAAAGTGGTGTCTTTTGCTAACGTGGTTAGCTAATAGATTTACATATTGTGTCTTCCCTGTAAAACATTTTAAAAAACAGAAATGATGGGTTTATTCACAAGATCTGTATCTTTCATCTGGTGTCTTGGACTTGTGATTTAATGATATTTAGATGCTACTATCTACTTGTGAAGCTATGCTAGCTATGCTAATCAGTGTGTGGGGGGGTGGGGGGTGATCCCGGACCCGGGGTAGAGGCTCGTGAAAGGTTAATATCTGACAGAGGGTTCTGATGGTTAATATCTGACAGAGGGTCCTGATGGTTAATATCTGACAGAGGGTCCTGATGGTGGACTGAAGTCTGATGGTTAATATCTGACAGAGGGTCCTGATGGTGGACTGTAGTCTGATGGTTAATATCTGACAGAGGGTCCTGATGGTGGACTGTAGTCTGATGGTTAATATCTGACAGAGGGTCCTGATGGTGGACTGTAGTCTGATGGTTAATATCTGACAGAGGGTCCTGATGGTGGACTGTAGTCTGATGGTTAATATCTGACAGAGGGTCCTGATGGTGGACTGTAGTCTGATGGTTAATATCTGACAGAGGGTCCTGATGGTGGACTGAAGTCTGATGGTTAATATCTGACAGAGGGTCCTGATGGTTAATATCTGACAGAGGGTCCTGATGGTTAATATCTGACAGAGGGTTCTGATGGTTAATATCTGACAGAGGGTCCTGATGGTGGACTGTAGTCTGATGGTTAATATCTGACAGAGGGTTCTGATGGTTAATATCTGACAGAGGGTCCTGATGGTGGACTGTAGTCTGATGGTTAATATCTGACAGAGGGTTCTGATGGTTAATATCTGACAGAGGGTCCTGATGGTTAATATCTGACAGAGGGTCCTGATGGTTAATATCTGACAGAGGGTCCTGATGGTGGACTGTAGTCTGATGGTTAATATCTGACAGAGGGTCCTGATGGTGGACTGTAGTCTGATGGTTAATATCTGACAGAGGGTCCTGATGGTGGACTGTAGTCTGATGGTTAATATCTGACAGAGGGTCCTGATGGTGGACTGTAGTCTGATGGTTAATATCTGACAGAGGGTCCTGATGGTGGACTGTAGTCTGATGGTTAATATCTGACAGAGGGTCCTGATGGTGGACTGAAGTCTGATGGTTAATATCTGACAGAGGGTCCTGATGGTGGACTGTA